>NW_024582091.1:33558389-33567562 GCF_017639235.1 Corvus kubaryi | reverse complement strand
CGAGGAGCCGCTGCCGCCACCGGGCGCCGCCGAGGAGGCGCCCCCTGCAGGGGGCGGCGGGGGCGAGCGGGAGGGGGCGGCGGCGCCGCCGCCCAAGCAGTGGCGGGGGAAAGCGGGGCGGTCCCCGCTGAAGGGCGCGGGGGAGGCGGCCCCGGCGCCTCCATCTTCCTCGGGCGCGGGGAAGGGCCGCTGTGCGGCGGCGGGCGGCGGCGGGTACTGGAAGGAGGGATGCCTGCAAAGTGAGCTCATCCAGTTCCACCTCAGGAAAGGGCTGGCGGCGGCCGCCCAGATGCAAACGAAGGGCAGCAACCACAGCAGCAGCAGCGGCAGCGCTTCCTCCGCTGCCTCCACCGCCTCCGCGGCCGCCGCCCCGGCCGAGCCTCCCCCGGCCGCCTCCGCCTCCTCGCCCGCTGCCATGGAGGCGGCCGGGGAGGAGGGGCTGCGGCAGGGCGAGGCGGGAGGCGACGGCAGGAGCTGCGGCCCCGAAGGCGCCCTGAGCCCGCACCTGCAGGAGGAGATGCAGGAAGAGATGGAGAAGCTGCGGGAGGAGAACGAGAGCCTCAAGGTGAGGGGCCGGGGCGGCAGCGGGTGTTGGGGGAGAACCGGGGCCGGGCGGGGGCGGGCTGCCTTCCCACGCCCGCGCCGGGAGGGATCTTCCCAGCCTCCCTCTCTCGCGGCAGGAGCGCTGGAGGCAGCGTTAAGATGGCTCTGTCGTGGGGCGTGCGGGCAGTGCCGCTTGCTTTCCTGCTTCGTTGCGGTGCTTATAATGAGCTGGCTTGTATTTACCTGCCGTCCCTGTGGGGCGGAGCTCCATTTTGGCTGCCTTCCCCTATACGTGCTGACATTTGTGCTTTTGACCCACCTGTTGCATCCCTGTCCCCTTCTCGCCCCGGTGACAGAACGAGATAGATGAGCTGAGGACGGAGATGGATGAGATGAGGGACAGCTTCTTTGAGGAGGATGCTTGTCAGCTTCAAGAAATGCGCCATGAGCTGGAGCGAGCCAACAAGAACTGCCGGATCCTTCAGTACCGGCTGCGCAAGGCTGAGCGCAAGAGGCTCCGCTACGCCCAGACCGGTGAGATTGACAACGAGCTCATACGCAGCATGGAGCAGGACCTCAAGGTACAGATGTGAGCAGGTGTCAAGGGGAAGGGAGCATCTCATAGGGAGACACAACCATGCTCTTAGTCCTCATGACTCAGGCGTTTCCATCCATTCCACTGTGCACCCAGTACAGCTCATAGAATAGCAATGGCCAAGCCATGCTTGGTAATAGGAGCCCTTCTTGTATGTCAATAGGCTATTTTCAGCTTCAGTCCTATCATTTTTCATACAGGTAATATGCAAGGAGTGACTCAAACGGAAATTAAGAGCTAAAGGATTTGGACCCTTTATGATGAATGCAAAACATATCCTTCCACTGCAAAATTAAACCAACCTCACCAAACAGCCCCATTGACTTTGATGGGATTGATTATGTCACTCTTTAGTGAAAGATTTTAGTGGGCAGGCAGATTGAATACTTGCAGTCACAACACTAAATCTTTACTCTGTTGCTGTCAGTAAAAAACCTGCTGTTATGTTCAATTAATCCAGGGGTTTTCACATCCATCTGAAACCTTAGACAAAACCCATCAAATTTCAGTGTGTCATCAACTGCATGTCATCCACGGGATCTGAATGAGACACAGCCCATCGCTGAGGAAAAGTTTCAGTCCTTGTTTAAAGATTGTCATTGGTGGCAACCCATCATCTCCATTCTGGGTTGGTCCAATTACAGAGAAAAAATGCCTTTCTTTACATCGCTGGAAGTTTAATTTCTGCTTCCGTTTGCTAGACGTTGAAAGACTCCTGCTGAACCAGGACACCTAAACATTTTTCAGTTGACTGGTCTCCCAGTCAACTGACCTTTTCTCATGGAAGTGCAGACCTCTGTATAGCAAATGTGAGTTTATTTGCCACACTTCTGCCTAGGGCTCTAGTTACTCATGGCACATGGACTCTGTGGGCTGCAGTTTAAATTGTGAATTTAATACATGGTTTCGAACAAGGTAATTTTTTAACTTCTTTCTGATAAGTACGATAGATTGAGAGTATGTTATTCCCAGGCCTGGTTTGGATCATTTTTTCTGAAAATTTTCCAGCTTGTCATCATTATTATTAAAATTTCTATTTGATAATCCTTTTCTGTGCATATTCAAAACCCATGTTTTCTGTTGTGGCTGTGACAGTTCTATAAATCCATCTGCCCCCATGTGGTTCTTGGCAAAATAGAGTCTTCCTGGTCAGAAGAAAAATCACTCCCTTTTCATGGGGATTTCTGTTCAAAACAAGGGATATTTTGCATACTTAGAATGCTACTTAGATGATCAGTTGAGATACACACATTTGCAGGCAGACTTTGAGCATGGGCCTTCATGTCCCAAGTGAATATTGTGATTCCAGTTTGTAGAGCTGTGTTCTTTGTTGGCTCAATGTTACTTTTATTAGCAAGTAATACATATGCAGGCTGGGGAGGGAATTGTTGAGGGCACCTCTGCTGAGGTACTTGTCTGCCAATATAGGAGATAGAAGTTAAGGCCTTGGATTGGGCTGGACAAAGAGCTCGCATTAATTAGCATTTCTCCCATGTGTTTCCCAATATGACTGACTCTTTGGAAAGGAAGAGTGTTCTTGCAGAGTGTTCTCACTGCTCATGAATATGTTCTGCTTTGGAGTAGGGATGAATGCCTAATGCCAAATTTCTGCCTAATAGAATTCTGGGTGCTGGCTAACCATAATTCTAACTCGTGCGGTTTTCTGTAGTGCTTCCATGTCCTCTCCTGAAGAATGACTATCCAAAAAGACACTGTTCATTTTACATTGTTCATTTTGCAATGTATTAGGGAACTTGATCCCTCAGAGATACAGTCTTGCAGATAGCTGTATTAAAATGTATATTTCATAAGTGAGTCCCATTTCCTATGTGCTCTTAGAATGCTCTGTATTTTTTCCTGCATTAGTAGCTATTCCACCAGATTTTGTGTCGAAAAATTAGCTACCAGTAATGATATTACAATTTGGTTTTATTTACTGATCCAGACTGTACCTATAGACTGAAGACAGGTTCTGTAAGGGTGCTGTTTTATATATCCCCCATGATTTTCCATTTACTTTGGTTGGACAACCAGATGAGCAGTTTATAACTAAGTGTAGGAAAAGACATCAAGCTAAAGCCCTGTGATGTGTTTCTCGGCTCATTCTGCAGTCTCTTTGGAGTATGGTTATAATTGAAATTCCCCTCCACTCGCTCTTTCTGTTGGGCATTATGTGCCTTGAGTGCGTGTGCAGTGGGGGAGGTTATTGAATGATCTTGTGCTACACTGCAGTGTTGTATCTGTAATTCACACACACACTGGGTTTCTTGTCAAGGGAGGCTGAGTCACTAGCTGCTGCTGATTTCTGATAGATTGGATCTTTCTAGATGCTTGCTTACAGTTATTATTTTTTCTCTAGTGTTTTAGTATGTCAAAGAACTCTCTGACATACTAACATAAGATGGTTTGAGTAAAAGCCATGAAGGACAGCTCACTGAACTCCCCCAGCTAATGCTAAGTAGGATTAATTATGCTTTCAGAGTTCTAAAAAAAGCAGGAAATGAGGCTTTTCAAACTGTGTGTCTATGTGTCTAAATCACCATCAACACAGTGATTAGTGTATATTTAAATATTTTTTGTGTGTGATTATAGTTTCTGGTGGTTTCACAAAATATAGTGCAAGTGGCTTGCAGGGCAAGATTCTCATTACTTTTCCTGTGGAGGAGGAATTAGATCTTGTCATATGCCTTTTAACTCTATTCCTGTGAAAATGCATTAAAAAAACCTCAAACAACCAAAAACCTTAGTGTTCATTTTCATTGCAAATTAATTTGGGTGAACACAACGTCAGTAAAAATGTTGTTTGTTTGTATTTTAATCTTAAAATGAGACAATAGTAGTAAATATTTTCATTAATTGTCCACCAAGGAGAGAGAAACTAGCACAGTCAAAATAAATGTATGTCCATTTGTAGTCACAGGTAGACACAGGTGGGGCAGGCCTGGAGAAGATGGACCCTGCTTTTAGATGCTGTTGCATGTCAAGTATTTGAAGGGAATGTGCTTTAGTGCATTGAAAAGCGTAAGCTAGCTGTGGTTGGGAGAAAATAGATGATGCACTGTCTCCAGGAGTAGTGAAGGTCCTGTTTAACTGTTGATATGACAGAACCTAAGAAGGAGTTGGGGTTTAATGTCTTATGTGGTTTCCAGTGAAGTCCATAGGAATAATGTACCATTTTTTGGAAGGAATTTGCTTGAATTTGGAATAATTTAGAATTCTGTCTGTGGATGTCCTTGTCTACCTGTTTCCTTAAATACCTGTTCCATCAAAACATCCAGAATTAACTTCTAAATGGTTGCTTAGGCAGTAAGCACTGCAACAGTAATTTTTTTTAACCTTAATTTTGATATACCATTTCATTTAGGTTGCAAAAGATGTATCAGTGAGACTTCATCACGAGTTAGAAAATGTGGAAGAAAAACGTACTATAACAGAAGATGAAAACGAAAAATTAAGACAGCAGCTTATAGAAGTTGAAATTGCCAAACAAGCACTACAGAATGAACTGGAAAAAATGAAAGAGGTTAGTGTTGCTATTTACTTCTACACCAATTATTTTCAGATCTCAAATTCTTACTGCTGAACTGTTTTTCTTCTATAACTTGTTTTGGGGGCAAGCAATACGGCAGCCAAAAGTTGAAAGTTGTAAGGAGTGCTGAAGTACAACTTGATGATTGCGAAGCTGAGGAGAAACTGAAATATTTGATGTTTTCTAGGCAAAACAGGAACCAAATTGTGGGGTTTTTTTTCTTTTTTTCTCTGCTAGGAGGGAAATGTGAAACTAACGGTAACAAGAGTTCAGAGGCTTTGTTACACTGTACCTACATAAATATTCTTACAGGAAGTGTGCTCAAGTGTGGCAGAGGCATCTAACTACAGATGATGTTCCCCACATGTTTTTACAAAGACCAGTAGTTTTTCCCTTGCTAACTACTACTAGAGACTAGCAGGCACACTGATACTGGGGATCTAGCTACCTCCCCATCTTGTTCAGTCATGCTCTTTGGAGTACTGGGAAGTGAGAGACTCTACCTGGCCTTTCAATCTAAGCATAATTTTATATTGTATCTAATTAATCTTCAAAATTACTCCATCTGCCGTTATATAGACACAAGATACCGTGCCATTAAGTAAGCAGAAAACTGCATTACAGCAGTAATAGCCAGGCTGACAGAGATAACAAAGCAGGCAGTAAAAGGAGAAACTGTTGACTAAGAATGACTTCTCAGAAGAGATTTTAGAAACAGCTCTCCTGTTCAATGTTTAAAATTCAATGAATGCACCCAATTTTCACTTTTAGGAATATATCCTAGTAGGAATGCCTGTGTCTTCTTTGATCTTGTATGAAGCAGAAGAGATGTATTTCAGTTGTCAAGAAAGGCAAGAAATTTTCAGTTATATGATGTTAGGGCATTTTTAGGAACTGCAAATGAGTCCTTTAAGTGATGTAGTATTAAAAATATTCAAATGTTTTCTTTAGAGGAACTGAATTTCAAGCATGTTAGTAGAGGTTAAACAGGTGGTATGTTCCACCTTCTGCTGCTTTCCCAGATAACTGCAGATTTCAAAAGAGCATGAAAAAAAATATGAGCCTTATTCAGCTTTCCCCTCATCTCCCTGAGATTTTCATCTTCTGTTTTCTCTCTGGTTACTGCCATTAAATACAGCTTGATTTTCTGGACTAGCCTCTTGATGAGAGCATGATCTTTCTGTAATGATCGTTATAACTTGTGTTTAAGATTGGCTTTACCCCAATTTTTTTGTTATTCTTGTCCATTCAGACCTTGTTTTCTTTTAGGTTCTCATCTCTGGTTCCTCCTTCTCTCCAATACGTTATACCGCTGTAAAATTCTTTTGCCTTGTTTTTTCTGAAGCACCTTCAGATTACAGTGATATTTAGTGGCAGTTTAATAGTTAATGTTCTTTGATATTAAGCCAGTAAACGGGCTTCTCCGTCCGTTTCATCACTAGTCACTTTCTCCTTATTGCGCTTCTTCCCTCTGGCCCACTATGCGGAATTACGGTTCTGTTGCTCCCACACTGCTCTCCACTTCTTTCTTTGGCTTAAGTGTTCAGCCCTTTCTGTTTTTGCTGTTGGTGTCAATGAAAGGGTACTGGGGACTCCAGAAGAAATGGTGTCATGTTTAGGGTCTCTGTTACACAAGAATGGTTTTCATGGAGCTGAAGCAGATGGATGATTCCCAGTGGCACAGAATGGGGGCACTGAGCCAGAAGGAAAACATGAAGTAAGACTTGATACCATAGTAGGGGTGGAGTGGACAAGGAGTCAGAAATACATCCTTATACTGAACTAGGGAGAACTGCCATGCACAGTCATTTTATGTCTAATCATAATTAGGCAGGATTTATGTATTTCAAATAGGCTGCTGTGTCCCTTTCAGCAGGTGAATGCTGCTTTTTTATACTAGGACTTTCAGCACAGGAGGGTAGTTGAGGAGGTGCAAGTCAGAGAAAAGCTGAAAAGGTTTAAAACAAAGCCAAATTATTATGCACTTCGCAAATATGCCATGATTTGGGGGACCCATGGAAACGTGCTGGTAAAGAATACTAAATCTTACAGAATTGAAATTTAGAATATATGAAGAAGCTATGAAAATATTTATATGGAAAAACCATGAAAACAACCCAAAGCAGTCTGCATTAGAATTTTTCCATGACAAATAATATTTCTTCTTCTCTGGCAATTGAAGGTTTCATGCATTTTAAATGTCATTGTCAGATAGTCATAATGTTAATTTTCTATTTGCTTGTGAATTATTTCCTCTAATTTCATGGATTTACAATCCTTTCTCATTTCAAGACAGCCATTATAACCAATGGAACCTCCTGCTTAAGGGAGTTCTACTCAGCTTAAATTGAAATACAGGGAAGACCTTTTGTCTGGATTGTGGTCTTTGCTTTATTGAGCTTAGAATTAATGGGAAAGTGCCTCTCTAAAGACAAAGAAACATTTTTGTTTCACAGCACAGTAAAAATGCTCAGAGATGTAATGATTGATTTCTGTACTTTTGTCATCAAATGTACTGCAGAAATCCAAGCCTTTCCATTCTTAAAATCTATTTATGTACAAATGCCATGTGAAATTTCTTATCCTTTTATAATGAACAGTGTGAGATAGCAGAGAATTAAAATAAGACTTAATAGAAAATGCCAGAAAGAAAGCATAGTTTTTTGGTAGGTAGTCTCTAGGGCAGGGCCAAAGCCAAAGTTCTCTCTGTGTGGATTCTCTGGTGTTTCAAAAAAAGCAGAAACTCAACTGAAAACATGTAGAAAAGATAAATGCTAGCAGATGTGTTGGGTTAGAGTCAAATCTGGAGTTCTCCAGTGAACATTTGGGTGAATATAGACATGCGAATGTATTTGTCATTAATATAAAGAGGTAATTGCTGTTTGCCTTCTTGATTTGGAGCTTTTGGAAAAAAATAATTATGATAAATTCCACAACAAGTTAGAAATTGTTGTTCATGGCAACAGAAGCTTGCAAGCATCCAGGATTTGGAAGGTGTTCCAGCAATGCATACATTTCCTATCAGTTGCTTTTACTTTCAGTCCCCCAAACTGCATCTATTTGATTTAAAGTTATTCCTGCATATGTCCACACAGACACACAAGATTTTTAATCTGTGTTGGTTTTATTTGTAGCTACTGCTGCTGATTTCTTCTTTAATATTGGTTGCTATCAATTGTAAAGCTTTTTGGGAAGCTGACAACAAAGTAGAGGAATTGTTTCATAGCAGTAGCTAGATGTAATTTTTCAGATATTAAAAAAATTAACATGTTAATAATAATGAACATGTTGTTCATTGATTAATTAATTAATTTTCATTAATTTGTTGTTAACTGGTAAAGCCTAGCTAACACTTGTAGACCTTTTTGTTATCATGAACTAAATATTCATTTGTTTGCTGTAGCTACGTAGCAAACATCCGGTTAGCTGTGCTTTAGTGGTTTGTTATGAGACAAATGAAGTAGGGGGAAAATATGACAGATGTACTGGACTCTGGGCTTTACAAACCCTCGTTGCAATGCAGACATGCAGTTGCAAGAAGCACAGTGTTTTTTGGGGACATGTGTCTTTCTGGATGGATATAGATTGCTCTGCTAATGCTCCAAGCTGGGCAGATGCAAGGCAGCTCAGTTCTTTCAGCCACTTTAGGGTGACGTTGTCAAGCCACCATTTTCTTCTTCTAAGCACAGATTTTTAGTTCAGATCCCAGACTTGATAACCATGGCACATGAACCAGAGGTGTCTTCTGCCCATTCGGGTCAGACTGCAGGCAGAGGAGTCTATGCCTCCCTACATGGGTCTGTGTTTTGCTCTAGTGGTGCCTGTCTTGTCAGTCTGGTCTGTACACTGCATGGAAATGGAAGAAGGCAACAGGATCTGGAGAACTGGGCACTGGAGCTGGGAGGAAGAATCTGAATTCTGTTTCTTATTTTGACACTAAACTGCTGTGGGGCCACACGAAAGTAATTACAATTTTCTGCTTACTGTTGCAACCTTTGCCTGCCCTGCTTAAGCACAGATTAGCTCTCTATACATCTCTGAGTTCAGGCTGCACAGACATCAAAAGCATAGCTGGAAATTTCACTACAAAAGCTGCTGTAAAAGAACCCCAAGCAACTCCAAATTCCTCCCCCTCCAAAAAAAAAAAAAAAAAACAAACAACAAAAACCACAACCCAAAAACACCTCAAACCAACAAACTCACACTGCAGAAGATCTGGTAAGATCCTGTCCCAGTCCCCTTGATCACCAATACCAGCTTGCCTAGCTTTTCTTGAATAAAAATCCAGTATCTCTTCTTTCTCGTAACCCTTTCTCTCTTTAAGCCCCTTCTCCTGCCATTTAACCCCAACCACTTATTTCAAGTCTTTCTTCTATAACTCACAAAGTCTCACATTCTCCAGATTCTTTCACTCAGTCTTGATCCTGTGTCTGGTTTTTCCCTTTCCCTTTCCCTCTCCTTTCCTTTTTCCTTTTTCCTTTTTCCTTTTTCCTTTTTCCTTTTTCC
>NW_024582091.1:33531505-33558379 GCF_017639235.1 Corvus kubaryi | reverse complement strand
TTTCCTTTTTCCTTTTTCCTTTTTCCTTTTTCCTTTTTCCTTTTTCCTTTTTCCTTTTTCCTTTTTCCTTTTTCCTTTTCCCTTCTTCTTTGTCTTCTTCTTTTTCTCTATCGTCTTCTTCATCTTCTTCTTTGTCTTCTTCTTTATGTCTGATAGTAGTGGTTGTTTTGCTGTCTTCTAGTTTTTAAGTCCCAATCTTGTTCTTCTCTCCCACAATTCCTTCCTTCCTTGCATCCTTCCAACTCTTAAGGAGTGTCCAATCTCCTCTCTGGATTCCAAGAATTTTCTAGTTTATTTTGCTCTTATCCTGCTTCAAATATATTTTCCCCATTTGACGCTACAGCTCCTATCTGCTGTGAAATTTTTACTTTTCCCCTGGTTGCTTCACCCCCTTATGCAAATCTGTCAGCTTCCTTGGTTTGTTCCCTTCCTTGTTTCTAAGCTGTAGCTCTTCATTTTTGCATTGGACTGAGAGCAGTGGAGGATCACTCCCTGTGCTAGGAAACAGCAACTGTATCACTCTGAGCACCTGAAGGAACATTTCTGGTTCTAATGCCTGGCTTCAGCTTTATCCAGACCCTCATGGAACAGCAGTTGCAAGACTAGTTAGGCTTTGCCTCCTGGCCCTGGAGTTGGAACATAATCTGTCAGCTGAAGAAAATGTGCAGATTGATAGCTGGTGGTGGGAGATGGTGAGGTAATTTATAAATACTGAATATTCAGCAATTCAAACTGGTAACCTCCAATAAATAATTACCTGGTAATGTATAGGAATGGGAAATTTCTAAAAGGTTGTGTCATCCTTTTGATGAATTAGGAAAGTATGAGGTATACATTCTATATAAACACAAAAATGTTCTGGAACACAGACACACTGGAACTTCTCAAGAGAACAGTTGCTAGAAAAACTTACTATGAGCAAACAAGAACATTGTCATCTTAAAAAGAGCTGAATAATTTGCTGAAATTTCCCAAAATATCAACAGTGTTGGTAACTTATCCCAGGACAGCTGCTTGGCGTGGAAAATCTGCAATGTTTAAAATGTAATGAGGTTGCAAGAAACTGGAAACGAGACTCATAAAGAGTGGCAGTTTGCAGCATTTCCAACAGGCAAGACAGCTGTGTCCAACAGTAGTATCACATTTTTGGTTGCTTTCAGAACTTTCTCACCTGGTACTTCTCTCGGTCCCTTCTCTCAGGACCTTAAACGTCACCATCTCACTGTCAGTGCTGCCAGGGCTACCGTTGACCATCAAACCTCTGAACAGTGATTCTGTTTGCCAGAGGTCCATCAAAGTAATTGCCACAGCTGACTAATTAATCACCTGTGGCAAAAATTGTCTTCAATCCATTGCAGAAATCATGTGACTGCTAGTTGTCTAAAAAATGCTTCATCTATTTCCCCTTGTGCATCAGATGAGCAGTAGAAGACACTCCAGAGGATGCTGTTCTGATTCTTGTCCATAGCTCACAGCTGGCCCATCACCTGTCACAGGACAGCACCAAACGCAATTGAACTGCTCTTTTGTGTAGGGCACAACCCTTCTTCCTCACCTTTAGAGTTTTCATCAATCCATTGCTGCACTACAGGCGTGTGAGCTATCCTGACGGGTCTCTGTGATTCCAGTGGGGTCATAACTGTGCAGATGTTCATGGATTTCTAGCTTCTCTTTGTTGCCCATGCATATGAATCACTGGAGATGGATACTTGGTTGTTCTGGTTTGAAAGGGAAAGTTTAAGTCCCTCCATGATACTGTCTCCCAAGCACACCATAATTGCACCTCATATTTTCAGTTTTCCTCAGAGTTAGAGCCTCATTTCAAACAGCTGGTAATGGAGGGAGCAAGGTTAAGCAGAGCGAGGTGAGAGGCTGCTGTAGCTGCTCATCCTCACAGGCTCAGTGCAGTAAGTGGAACTCTTTGGACAGTTACAGTAATTTACTTGCTCCTGGCACCAGATGGCAGCAGGGGAGGATTTAATAGGGCTCTTACAAGACCGGTTTCTTCCTATGTTTTTTGGAGTACCCAATGCTAAGTCGATCAGCAGCTCTTTTACCAACACTCCCTTTAAGCAGAGGGTTTCTGTGATCTGGAATTTCAGTTTGTTACCTCACAAAAATTCCATTTGCTCTGACGAAGAGAGCAACAGGATAATTAGAAGACTTTCAAAAAAGAGATGAGAAACAAGTGTCTGCCTGAGTTTGTACAGGAAAAAGAAAAAAAGTCCTCTACCTCCAAGCACAGCTCAGTGATTTCTAAGCACCACATCCCAGCAGATGCATAACCCCCAGTCAGACTTGCTTGTGTTGTATTCTGTTACCCTTGGTATCCTGCCCAAATATTTTGTTCCTTTAAAAACAGTACTCAGCAGGGATGCTATTCATAACCTGTGAGGGTGTGATTCTGACATACTTGCTCAGAGCACACTATGATTTCACAGGGAGTGGGATACACAGAGTTTGCTTTGGTTTGGTTCTTTGAATATGAGAAAAGAATCATAATGGAGAAAGAAATTAATCTCTGTTGCAGAATATGTCATAGTAAATCTCTGAAAATATCACACCATAAACAGGGAAAAGCACTTGAGAAGCAGCTTAAACTTCGTAAAACTGGATTTTAATTATGTATCACCATCAACAATTCACATGAGCCATTTGCTTCAAGAGAGTTACTCAAAATTGAGTATAAACAGCCTGATGGTCAATAATAATATATTCCAAAACATATGTAAAAAATAGGGAATGATTTCAAAAGAATAAAGCTCCATAAATATCTTACTGTGAAGAGATTTTGTGAGTAAAGATACCTGGAAGGGATATTTTTCAGTCATGAAGTTGGTGTGCTGCTTTGTGAATTCCTATTGAATGGTCTGAAAATTCCCAAGGATGTGTAAAAGGAGTGGCTAATTGGGAAGTAATAATGAAAGAGTGGCAGCTGTAGTGAAAAGAGTATATCTGGAAAAGGTTTAAAACAGAAATTAATTTAGCCATCACGAAATAAGTCTTGATCAATTCTTTCAAATCTGTAAACATAATGCTGCTGCTCTGATTTCATGGGGACATGGGAGTTCCTTCCTTGTGTCAGAATCTTCTTTTATTTTTTCATCTCTGTGATAGATAGCAGCAGCTTTAGATTGGAAAGTTCTCTTGTCCAAGGAGTAATTGATAATCCATATAGTCTTCAGGTAAAACTAGAGTCTCTTTGCAGTAAGGTGTATTTTAAAGAAAAAAAAATTAATGACCATCTTAAGAAAAACCTAACTAGAACAGAAGCATAGATAAAACCTGGGCTTCAAAACACCTAGAAACTATGTTTTAGTGAAAGGACATGAGTCCCAGCATTCTGGTCTCAGGCACCTGAAACCCTTCTGCTTTTTTTCCTTGGATCATTCTTTTCAAGGTTATTCTTTGCTACAGAATCGCTTCCAGCAGTCAAAAAAGATATATGTAAAGTAAATCAGGCTAAGGAAGGGCCCACACACTGACGAGCAGTTGCTAGCATGTGCCTTAGATGGTTTTGACCTGGGTCAGCTACCACTGCTTCAGTGCTTGGGCATGATTTGGGGGCTCGCCTGGGTCAGAGCTTGTTACTGATTGACAATTGGATGTGATCCTGCTTGTTTGAAAGGAAGCTGTAGGGAAGTTTAGCTGTATTGTCATCGTAGCTGAAAGGAGACTGAATTGTGAAGTGCCAGTTGGCATCAGGTCCTGAGAACAGTCTCTGACCATTTTATTTACTAGTGTAAAAGCTAGGCAAAGGTTCTCTGACTTGGTATGGAGCCAGATGAGATGACAAACAAGGTGCAGAACAGCAAGTCCAGTCTGTTGCTGCCATGTGATTTCCCACGGCTGGGAATTACTTGGCAAGGAACAATCACCAGCAGTGACAAAGCCAATGCAGCTGGCATGCCCAGTTGTCTGTGGAGGTAATGGACAGGGTGGGAACTGTGGATCAGGTGGTAGATGGTAACTGGTTATCAGAGAAAATGGTTTGTGAGCATGAGCTCACCGTAAGGCAGGCTGTAAAAGATGTATTTCTCTTGCTAGAGACTTTAGGGTATGACTTCCTTGAGATATAAAGGAGCAAGAAAGCATTTTAGATCTCTTTGCTGAAGTAGGCAATCTCACTTTTGACTTCACTAAGGCTGCCAAAACATTATACCACATTAACAAATGGAGGAAAGTCTGGGAAATACAACATTAGAGGGCTCTTTAATGGTCCCCAGTCACAGAAAAAAGTTTTTATTTTTGTACTTCCCAATTTCAGTATTGCTTTACTCAAGTGGACATTCAAATATCTATATATGTAATTTAGACATAGGGGTACCAACCTGACTGCTCTATTGAAAGAAAAAGTTACAAGGTCACTTAAAAGTGTAAAAATGAGCTCCCTGGTTTAGGTGATTCTTAAATAGTTCTATTATGTTACTTTTCGCAGTATCCATAGACGGTATATAATCCACTCTGGTTCTTTTGTTGTTGTTTTGACTAAGGGTTTTGGTTTGGTTTGGTTTTTTGTTTGATTTGGGGTTTTTTTGTTTGGTTTTGTTTTGTTTGTTTGTTTTTAATAATACACTGTGCTTTTCAAATTCCAGCTCACATTTTATTTTTGCTCATTTTGTCATTTTTGGCAGGTCTCTGGAATTTTTTCTTTTTTTTTTTTAAGACTTTATGTATGACTTCTTTAGGCCTAAAAGAAAGAGATTGCATGATAGAGAGGACAAATTCGGTATCTTTCTACTGGTACAAAAACATGAATGGGAAAATAGATGTAGGCCAGGATTCTCTAGATTTAGAGGAAATCCATATGACTTTGCAAAATTGCCTTCTATCACTTGGAAGGCTTTATAGAGGCAGAACAGAGACATTTTCTAAGTGCTGAACAAGAGGTCTAGATACATATTTTTGTATGGAATCAATGTATACCAAATGTCATCATATTACTGGAAGTCCCACCAAGGCTTTGATGAATGATAGTTATACATGCTTTCTGTCCCTTATACCACTGTATTTGGTCCTGCTTAAGTGCACCTGTCCCTTCAAAGAAACACCTGAAATAACAGAGTATTTGCAATGTGCTGATACAGGTCAAAGATGAGCAGGTTATAAATTGAAAGGAAAATTGCCATAGTTCTGTTATTGTTCAGTGTATGTGGTCATTGCTGGTTTCAGGGTTATCTTTCTCATAGTATTAAACTGAGCTTTTCAGAAATCCCACATGAAACAGTTTTCTGTCTTTACATTCTCTGGATGTTCTAGCGAACCTACAGTTTAAAAAACCAGCAGAGAACTCTGTAGCCTGGTAGATTTTTCAGTTATTCTGCACATGGAATTTCCCAATTAGTCCTTCAGGTACCTGTGTTCCTGACAGGAATTTGGCAGAGCCTCACAGCTGTAGGTAGTTTGTCCTAGCTTTAGGAGAGTAAATAGGAAGTAGCACCAGGGAGGTACGTGCTATGCTGCATTTTGCCTGAACTCAGCTGTCAGTGTAAGGAAGGGGAACCTTGTCATGTCAGAGTACAGATGGCTGTTCTGAAACATGTCACGGGCCCTCAGGGAGTAACCTCAGTGTGGTTTCCGGTGTAAAAACAGGTGAAACAAATTGACAAGACCTCAAATGGAACATGGACAGCAGAGATATACACAATAAAGTTATCACAGGAGTTTCCAAATTTACTATTCAATAGTAATTGCTCATTATTTTTTTCAGAATGATGGTTCTGAGACTTTAGGTGGCTGGCATAAATCACCCAGTACTTCCAGAATCAGAAAAGCCGAGTGAAGCAAGCATAGCTTCTGTAGTATGTCGCTCCTAAGGAGAGGTGATACTGTTTGTTAACTAGTATCCTCATGGCACACGGTAGGATACAAAAGATGTAGTATTTTACTCTGGCTTTTTGGTAGGGCTTAGTCCTTCTCCTTCAAAGCCATCTTCCCACGTCCTCCTCCCTGCCCTCGCCCTCACTCAACCCCCCTAAAAATCAACCCAACTTAATGTTTTGTTGCCAGTGCTTTATAATGTCACTTGTGTTTGATTGCAGTGCACTTAAAAATGAAAGATTATGCAGTCCAGATTATCAGCTGGGTTGAAGGTGATGAATCAGATCTAAGGTTCAGCTGGAACACCAATCCACATGTGTATCACCGAAGTCCATGACTGGTGACAGGAGCAACTGTGGTGAGCTAAAGACAGACTCACTGCATGTCACAGAGGACCTGAAGCTTAGGCTGACCTAAAATGGGGTTCCTGGGCCTGTGGGTAGGGTGTCTGGGGAGGCCCCAAATCTATGTTTCTGCGAAATATCTGATAGGATGTAAAGAAGAAGGAATGAAGACTCTTTTCAGTGGCATTCAGTGACAGGACAAGAACTAACTTTTTTGTGAAGGTGCTCAAACACTGAACTCACTGCCATCTCTGGAGAAATTGAAGACTGCACAGGACGTGGCCCTCAGAAGCCTGCTTCCATTGTCTCTGCTCTGAGCAGGGGGAACTGGACTAGGTCTTCAGAGGTTGTGAGAGACCGGACTATTGATGATTAATGACTCAAAACATTTGCCCATTTGTGGAGGCACCAGGGCATTTTGCTGAGGCCGGTTGTGGGGGCCGGTCATAACAGAGGTCTCTTTCAGCCTCAAGTGTTTTGATCTGTTCTTGTTAATAACAAGCAGAATCTATTTTCCCATTATACAGTGGAGCATACAAGGGTTAGAAAAGGTCAATTCTGGATAGGGAGAAAGGAAATGGTTTCCACGTTACTTCTGCTGAACAGGGGAGCTCAGGGCTTGTCCAAGCAGCCTTTTTCTGAGGCAAAACACAGTGAGTGAAGAGGAGATCTGAGGCAGCTACATGCTACCAAGCAGGGCATTTTCCCTGCGGCACTGATATTGCGCAGTGGTTTGTGCCTCTACCTGTGTTCTGTGCCATACTGCTGTACCTGTGTGTGTCTGTGTGCAAAGTACTCAACTCTGCATCAGACACACACCTCACATGCACTACGGGAGCGATGCATGGTGAGCTAAGTGCAACAAGGGAAGTGTTGTACACAGTGCAGTGGTGGGGAGCACTGCCCAACAAATGGCTTCTGTGTGTCATTGTTCAAGGCAGCCAGCTGATTCTACATCAACTGGCAGTGTGCTGGTTGTGCTTTACCTCTGAGCTGCCCTGGAAGAATATGACATTCCAGAGAGCAGAATGATGTGTTTGACCCTCTTCTTTTAGACCCCATCCTCTCTTAGACCCTCTCATTTGCACACATTTTTAGCTATTTGCTGTATTGTATGTCACTTGACAGGGAGAATACCCAGTTATAGGGTGTGCTGGGTTCTGGGATCACCTCAGCAGCTCTTCTGAATCATATGGAATCCATGGTAACCAGGAATAAGAGCATCAGGCTTTTGATGTTTTGGGTTTTTTTTCACTTACTTCAGTGTTCGTAACATCAAGAAATGCAAGCTCCTGGCATTTGGGAAGTTCAGATTTTGATAATGTTCCATAGCTAAGAGTTCCAAGCACTACATTTCTTATTTTGAAGTAAAGGGCAATGGATTGACCTCTTAAATGTGCAGGTGTGCTTTTCTGAAGTGTTTGTTTTTGCTGAGACTTTTTGATATGATTTCCCCTCTTTCCCCCCATTGCTAGTATTAACAGCTGAGTATATCAAGATGTGTAGAATAAAACCTGCAGATATCAACTCTGTTTTGCTTTGCCTGATCCTGGTTGCATGATTGTTTTAATTGGCTTTGGCTAGCTTAGCAATGAATCCAGGTTAGGATAACAGCAAAGCCCTTTGCTTAGGTCACAGATGAGTACTTGCACTTAGAAGGTATTTGCCATGCATCTGTTTCCATCAGTGCTGTCCGTAATGTGAGGATTCTACATCCCTGCAAAGCATGACTGATCATGACATCCAACTGCCCTGATCACCAGCAGTCTTCTGTATTACAGGCTGGTCTCAATTACTTTAAGTTTACAAATGCTAGCAGTTTAAATATTTGATTAAATGATTAATTAGAAGCACCAGTAACAGTCCTCCAGAAAGACTTTTGAACTGGAATATTGCCTTGCTGATACATATGGATACAATCAAAGGTTTCTTTTTCTTGTGGTGTGCTTCTAGAAGTATTGTTGCTCAGCTCCCCAATTTTGGTGAAGTTTCATGTGTTCAAAAATTATGAGGACAGAGCTATCTTATATAATAAACGAGTCTGATCTTCTGAATAATGCAGGTCATAAAATACCCCAGCTATTTTATTCAAACTGGTGCCTACTTTTCAGAAAAGGGTACTGGTCCATGCTAAAAATTGACAGCTTAGAACAGCCTCCCACAGCTCTTCCTAAACTGTCCCAGTAACAGTAAAAATTTGCACCTCCCTTCTCATCTGAAAGTTTGCTGAAAGTTAGTTACCAGGCAAGAAACATACTTTCTTTCTGCCTTGCTAAATTCAAGAGTCCAGCATCGATGCTTTGGTGTTTGTTTTTTTTCCTTTTTTAAAATCTTCATGCTTAGGATTGCTCTCATTTAGCCATGTAAAAATTAAGCATTTAACCTACATAAGGAATTTGACCTCCCTCAAAGGAGAAAGGTAGTCACTACTTGGAACTGAATCTTCCCACTTGCCTGAGGCTGGTTTGATTCTGTGGAGAGGCACATGCTTTCTAGTTATTGCACAGTGAACCTCAGTTTTAATACCTACAGCCTATGTTAATAAACCCTTTAGTCACAAAATTACACCTTGATATTATTTCAGCTGATTATTGTCTATGACCCTGCAGGTTTTTTTCAGAGATGTGGCTTTTCAAGAGATCTTCTCTTTCCTCTAGGCAGTGCTCCTATTGTCGTAGCATGGTTTTTACCCCTTGTTCTTACATCTGTATCTTCATATTTAGTCATATTACAACATATATTATTTGATTGCACAAAGGTTTGTATCAATGACCATCCTTTTCAATACTTGGTGTTTCTCCAACCTTTACCCTATCTGCAGTCTTTATCCAATGTTATTTTATGGGTCTTCTTTCCAGTTAGCAAGAAAAAATGTTAATTAGAGTAGGACCTAGAATTGATTCTTGCATAACCCCATTACGGTTGCTGTGGTATTAATTTGCAGGTGATTTGCTGGTTCAGTGGCATTTATAATAAATGCTGAAGAGTCAAATATTTGTTCATGATAGCTAATTAAAAATACATTCCAGTGATCAAATATTTATAATGAGCTGAAGACTGTTAAGCTTCTTTTCAGAATGAGATTTTCACATTTCTAGCAAAGGGAACATTTAAATAATAATTTTAAGTCAACCTCTAAGTTAAGGTTTTAAGTCAGCCTAAGAACTACAGCCCCTCCCCTTGCTGGGAATAAGCATTTCCCATGAGAACATGAGCAAGTTTCAGTTAGGGGGAAGAGTCATTATTTAGGAGGACAGGACATGGGGCTCAAGTCACTGGTCTCACAAGCTTCTTGAAGTTAGTGAAGCAGCTGGACACTCTGCTCTAGCCAGGGCTGCAATATCCTCCCTCCCCTCATCTTCATCTTTGCACTGTTAAAATACCAGGAAAAGTATTGGATGCAGGCTTAGCTAATGTCAGATCAGACTGGTACCAGAGTGAGAAGAGTAGGTGTGGGGATGTCCAAACTGCTAAAACATCTTCCCTCCATTTCAGCTTCTAGCCTCCATGGTCTATTTTTCTGGGGCACCTTCTTTACTTGAGCTGCTCATCAAAAAGTATCTAAATAGTGGCGGGATCACACTGGTATAACTTCAGAGCACTCCATTGAAACTGCTTCGTTTTCATTAACCAAACTTTCCAAGTACCTTTGAAACTTCCCCATATCTTGTATTACAGAAAATATTTTTCAGCCAGTTTACAAAGAGCAAGCTTTACAGAAGAACTTCCCCAAGTAAACACAGGCAAAAGAAGAGATCAAGAGTAACAGAAGATCCTTTCTTATAGTCAGGGGACACAGTAGTGATTGCTGACATGTGATAGCTGAATTTCTTTCCCCTGTTAACAGAAAATCTTCTGCTCACTGCTCAGGCTTCAAGACCAGATGAGGATTTCAGAATTTTTCCTATCTGAGTTCATCTCCAATTTTTGCATCTTTTCAAATGAACCAAAATATCTGATGTTTTGGTGAGATGTTCCCATAATTGGAAGTTGTCAGAAGTGCACAGTCTCAGAGGGTGAGCTTCAAAGCTCCTTTCTCTGCTGTGTCTCTACAGATGCATGTGGATGTGCCTGTGTTTGATGCTGTCCCACCCTGTGAATCCAGGTGAGGGACTCTAAGTGTTGTCTGTGCATCTAATGCAACTCTTTAGTATCAAATGAGCATGAACACAAATAGACACGTGTGATCAGCCCACAGCTTTGCAGAACTGGCTTCTCTATACATTTCCAATGAGCAGTGTAGAGGTGTGCACTATGTGCAGAATCATTCTTACCTTCCTTCTCATTACTTTTCATTTTGACACAAACCTTTTTTGTTGGGATATTGTAACTACACTTTGGTTAATATATGTGCATTTGTGTAACCAAGGCAATGAACCTAATCTGGTTGTTGGCACTTTCCCGTTCTCGTGAAAATCTATTTGGAATGTCTTCTGAGATATCCTTCTAATAAGACTGAAAAACTCTACATGTGGTACTAGGTGTGAGAAAAAGTGCTTTACATTTGATGAAATCTCATATGTATTTAATTCATAATTGCCGTATGCATGTCCGTGCCTGTGATTATTGCTACTGTTATGTGGTAGTGGTTTTAGCTATGTTGACGTGCTGTCTGTCATGCTGTCAGTCCCAGATAAAGGTTGGAGCAGTACATTGTACTAGGCATTGTGCAAACCTTGACAGAAAGACTGAATCTCTTCTCTCAGAACAGACAAGTAGCTGAGCTGGCAAATAAACACCAACTTAGAAAGCCCTAGGAGAAGTTTAACTATCATCACTATGCAGTAAAATACCTTATTCCTGCACTTGCACTTCAAAATATTCATGGTCTTCTGAGATTTTCTTTTGCATTTCAGGAGTAGGGAGCCAAGTGTGACTGTGATTTCTGCTTCTATAACAAAGCCTAGTTGGATAGCATTAGGGAACTAAACGTGTCTAGGTCTTCCATGTTTTGAAAGGTTCAAATGGTAGAAGACATCTTCCTCATTGGGGAAATTGCTTTCACTATTTCATGGTATCCTGGTGGATGAAGGAGTGTGTAATCACAGAAAGCAAGCTTTCAGTTTGGCCAGCTATTTGACCAGGACATAATGAGAGCTTTGGAAAGGCAGCTTTCATCTTCTGTCACTGTTTTGAATAAAGAAAAGAAGGAAGGAAATGTAGTAGAAGCATAAATATGCTGTTTCATTTATGCACTGCAAAGAATGCTTTTGCCTAGTTACACCATGGAGTTACTATAATATGCTCTAGCAATGTGATTTTGATTCAAATTGCAAAAGGTTGTAAAGTGCAAATGTTGCATATATTTTTCCCTTCTTTTATATTCTTTTTCCTCATTTAATTGGCAAATGAATAATTGCAAAAGATCTGAAAGTGATAACTGAAATAACTCCTAAATAAATGCAAATGAAATAATACAAATATTGGAGGGCAGCTCCTCTTTTCTATTCTACAATATGAAGTCATTAAACTACATGAGAACAATTTTTCTCTCTCTAGTGGAGTAGTAAAGATTGTTTTCATTTTGTATTGCTCCTCAGCAGTGTTTTGAAATATACCAGTTTTAATAGAAAGAGAGTATTGGTACAGCTAATAGGGACATGCTTAGTGTTTGCTTTGTGTACAGGTAGGTTCCGATTTTTGCATCTCAGTTATCCTCTGATTTTTTATTCCTGACTTAATTTTGCAAGCAAGTAGAATACAGAAATACTCAAGACTCCTCCTGCTCTTGAGTGGTGGTGGAAGGAGTAAAGTATTGTACCATTCTATGTATGTGTGCCAATGAGAGACAAAGCCACAGTCTTGAGCTACTTGCTGGCAAATTGCGCTTATAAGAGTTGCAGAATAAGGAAAATATTTTTTAAAAACTGATTTTTTTTTTGTGGGAGAATATACATTTTCAATTTGCCAACATGGATAGTGTCAATTTAGTTTTTACTACATTAGACCCAGCGGCAAGAAACTAAAAAAACTGTCTTGTGTCTGAATTGATCCAGCTCCATGGTTTACCCAGCCATATTGATTAAAGGGAAAATGCAGAGAGAAGCTTATGGCAAATTTTCATTTGCCTGCTTATAGTCCCTCTGTGCCACACAGAGTCAAGTTTTTGCAGCCCAAAAATTGTTCAATATTCATTGACTTTTCGAGACTGTAAAGACGGTGTTAGGTTTACTCTGATTTTTGAAAGCTCTGCAGATGTGTCACAGCAGTTGGGAGTCAGCTAACTATAGCCAATTACAGCACAATTTTGTGCAGATGAGAAGGTTCCTGGTAGCTGTGGAGCTTCAAGGAGCTGCACACCCTTTGCCCTGTTCTGTGAGGAGGCATAAAGGCTGTTACAGGGCCTCTGTGCATGCATAAATCCCTTGATATGTCAGGAATTCCTCCCATGGCTGCCTACAGTGATGTTTAGGTAACACTCCCAGATCAGACTTGCAATAATCAAACCTAAGAATCTTGAAAAATCTTGGTAGGTTTTGCTTAAGGATTCTTTATTAATTGCTGAGATATTTATTGTAGCTTAGAATAAGGCAGGAAGAACTTGAGTTCATTTTATAGCTTTCCTCCTCAGTGGAGTGTGATGCAATTATCTCTCTATTGTGTTATTCTCAGACTAGATTTCAGGTCTCTTTCCACCTGAGAAGCACTGAGCATGACAGGTGATGTCAGGAGTGCACATTTGGCTTGCAATTTAGGGCTGGCAAGAGAATGATTATGCCATCTTGAGAAGTGCTTAGCATCTCCAGCAAGACATTGGATAAACTCCAGTGAAGGTCACTGGAGAACTGATGGTGCTGAGCACCACAACAGAATTGCCCTTTGCATGTGATCTGGTTTGCATCTAATACAAACATTATTTGCAGGCTTATCTAGGCTGTGGACACTTCTGAATAGGATTTTTTAAATTATATGGAAAAAAAATTATCTGAGCCCACAAACTGTCCTTCACAACAAACTCTCAAAACCAATTCTAGCATATGAGGGGAAGATTTTTTGCTGCAGTTGAGAAAACAGCAGAGATGGCTTTTAGTGACAAGCAATGTGCTGACAATTTTAGTAGTGTCCAGTCTCAGGGTTAGAATGAAGATTTGCATGCGAGAATTTGAGTTGCTATTTTTTGTTTCTGCCATATGTTAGTTTGAACATTTTTTTCCTTTTTCCATTTTGCTGTGATGAATTTCGTCACTTATTTCATTAGCAGCAATAAATTTTTTCATGTTGAAAATTGAACTGGAAGAGTGCAGTGGTACAAGGCTTGAGAGAAAGGATAAAAAGCGTAGCCACTGTAAATTGTGAAATGCACACCTGGAAGAAATGCTCAAAAATTAAGTATTTATAGCAAAAATTTAATATTTATAGCAGAATATACTTCTTGATATGTGTCATTCTTTGGTGATATTGCCTCAGCATCCTGACATGATGTTGTGGGACACTGTGACTGTGAAGATACTGTCTGTCAGCTGAGAGGTGTGAGGTCTTAACCTCTAGTGATCAGAAATTGTCTCATGGTGTTTTTCATATGAAAAGAGATCATACGAATTCCAGCTGGGCCTAATCTACTTACCCAAATCATCCTGCTAATTGAATTGTGCGTGTTCTTCATTGCTTTCTGCTATAAATTTTTTGCTAAATGCTGAGATTTTGTTGGTGAATAATACAAGCTCTGGAGGGTTGGTTGTAATTCAAGTAGAGTAGAATAGAAAGTAGTGCCTAATCATTACATAGCCACAACTACTGTTGTAATTAGAATGTTGCTATCCTGACTACTAAAAGGAACACCCAAAAAAAATCGAGTAAGAAAGGAGAAAAACAGGGTTTTTTGTTTCACATCAAACGTAGAAAAGTACTTTTTCTTATATCTCTTATCTTCTGAAAAGTACAAGAGGTTTCAGCTCAGCATTCCAGAACTTCATTATTTCTGGAGGATGCTGAGCTCAGCAGGGTGAACAAAAGGCATTTAGGTGATAAGAAGAAATATAGTTTAACTATAGCTATTATTAAATAAATAAGTTTATTTATTTATTTAATATTATTATTATCAGTGGGTGATATTTGCATGAATATGGGGCAAGGAAAAGTTTGTAGTGCAAACTGATTTGAAAAGAGTTTTTTCAAAATGGTGATGCATAGTGGTATAATTAATGGTAATACAGAGGAGGAACCTACTCCTTTGAAAGTTTAAGGCTTTATAAACTTGCCAATTCTAAAAGAAAAACAAACAAACAACCCTTCCAAAAATAAATGTACCATTTCTACAACAGGGTAACTGGTGGGTGACTCTGGAAAAGAACCATTTTGTTTGTAGACTGGATCCCAAAGTTTTTGGGTTTATACTTAAAGGGAAAACTGAGTTAATTATTTTCATGTCTTTTCTGGATTCCATTAGAAGCCTGTGTTTTACAGCTATCCAGCTATGATCTTTGATTTGTTTTATTGTTTGGTGTACTGAGAGCATTCAATATATCTGAAAGAAACATAAAAATTTGAATTCTGATTCTTGATGTACACTTCATTGAATTTTAGTTCTGATTCTGAATCTGACATAATATTTTTTAATTCTTGCTTAATTCAGTGGTAAATTTAAGCAGAAAACCTCATGAAAAGTCATCTCTTGTGGTTGCTCACATTTACATGTGAGTGTTTCTATGGCATTAACTTTTTCTTTTAAATGAGCAGTCCATGAGTGTAGGAATTTTTAATGGAGTTGATCTGCAGGAGAAAGAGAATTATTCATACCAGCAGGAGAATGGTGCACAGGATTGTTATGTACAGCATACCCACCCTCTGTACTCTGTTTCTTGAGGATTATGAGCTTATTTTAGTTCCCAGTCTGTGGAACTGGATGGCTTTGAGATAGAGCTGGATTCTCCCCCAGCTGGTGCAGGGAAATGTGTGTTTCTCGAAGGATCTTTCTACTAGAGCACAGTGTCAGAGGGAGATGGTGTTGGTTATATCACTGTCCTGCCTTGGGGCCTACAGTTTACCTGGGGAACATAAAAACTGGGAACAGTTGCAAGTGGGCTGTTATGTATTAACATATTCTCTCATTCACTTACTTCTCTCTGGCTGTTTTCTTGATGATCAGTATTGAGTGTTGCCAGTGGGATGGCGGCGGTTGTTTTCCACTGCTGCTGCTTTTCCACTAACGAAGTTTCTGCAGTCAGCAGCTACAAGATCTTTGCTGGATACACTAGCAGGCTTCATTCCCAGTGCATCCTGCTCTGAAAGCAGGAGTTTCTTTCCTACTCTTGGGCGACAGAGCAGATGAGAGGACACCAAAGAATCCCGCTCATATGGCGGTGCAGACCTGTGTTTGTGTTTTGTGTGTTTCTGTTCTTGAGCTGATATGATTTGTTTCTCACTAGAACTTTGTAGTCCAAGCAGTTTTAAATGGCATTTACTAGAATTATGTTCTGAAAACAGAACAAACCTAGGGACTATGTGTGTTTGTCTACAGTGTACTCTTAGGGAGGTGTGACCGCAGTACACTGCAAGCTTGAAGCCTGAAGGTGGGACACAGAGAAAGGTGTGCTTGTACATGTACACTGGACTCAGCTGACAGATCTCAGTGGCACTGTTTTGTGTAGCTGTCCTATCACAAAGTCTAAGACTAAGGCTTTTCTAAAGTGCCTTGGCCCCACCAGGGTTAATAACAAATGGGCAAGCTGGATTTCACTGCTTGTCTCAGTTTTCCTATCTGTAAATTACCACTTAGGATACCTGCTTTCCTACCGCTCTCATCATGTGTTAAACATTCATAATGCACTAGCCTTAAAATGTGTTGAGTAAAAAAGGTAACAGACTGATTAAACTAAAACCTTGTTTGTGTGCCACTGCCGTTTTATTTTTGGGCGATGGCATCTTCCCTCTGTATTTGGTTTCTCAAAAATTCCTTTATAGTTGCATTTGATTTGCTATATTTTAAAATTAATGATATATAAATTATGTATCTCTTTAGTATACATTTAGAAAAATTCAGTGCATGTCCTGTTGTTGTAATTGCAGCAATCACTGAAGAGGAGAGGAAGCAAAGACCTACCAAAATCAGAAAAAAAGTCACAGCAGACACCAACAGAGGTATGTTGCAGTAACTGTAGCTTCGATTCTTATGTGGAGACTTCAGGGAACTATGGAAATGGGGTACATGGTTTACATATTTGCACTTGGCTTGCTTTTTGCTTTACCCTTTGTTTTCCTGTATGCTGTGAAATGGAAGAGCTCTTACCCCAGATCTGCAGTCAGACACCACTAATCTCAAGGACCACCTAAACACACTTGGTGCTGCAACAGAACACAGCAGCTTTCATCTACTCTGTCTTTTAGGCAAAGTAAATGGCAGCACCAGTGAAACAAGATTTATAGGCTCTATGTGTGCTGACTTCAGGATTTTTGAACACTGTAAAGTCTGATAATGCTGCAAGCGTAGAAAATATAAGGGTTTTCACAAGTCCCCCCTTGTACCTGACTCCCCCAGGTATTTCTGGGGACTGTGCAAATTTTAGTCACAAGTAAAATAGTATTTTCCCCTCTTTTTAATTTATTGATCAGTGAAAAAGTATTGCAGGAAAATATCTTAGTATCTAAAGCCATGTACCTGTGGTTGTTAATCTTGTAAGTTAAGGCAATCCACTGGAGGTCTCCTGTTTGACTTTAAGTTTCTTCCAATGCTGCTTTTTTTTCCTAAGGATGACAATGAAGACCTGAAATGCCAGCTACAGTTTGTCAAAGAAGAAGCAGCCTTGATGAGGAAAAAAATGGCTAAAATTGATAAAGAGAAAGACAGATTTGAACATGAGCTGCAGAAATACAGATCATTTTATGGGGATTTGGACAGTCCCTTGCCAAAAGGTGAAGCGGGTGGGCCGCCTACCACAAGAGAAGCTGAACTCAAGCTTCGATTAAGGCTTGTGGAGGAGGAAGCTAACATTCTAGGGAGGAAAATAGTGGAACTAGAAGTAGAAAATAGAGGACTGAAAGCAGAGCTTGATGATTTAAGAGGAGATGATTTCTCAGGGACCACTAACCCACTCCTGGGAGAGCAGAGTGAATCCCTGTCAGAATTACGACAGCATTTGCAGCTAGTAGAAGATGAAACAGAATTGCTGAGGAGAAATGTAGCTGATTTAGAAGAACAAAACAAGCGCATAACAGCTGAGCTCAACAAATACAAGTACAAGTCTGGGGCTCATGAGAGCTCTAGGCACCATGACAATGCCAAGACAGAAGCGTTACAGGAGGAGCTAAAAGCTGCACGAATGCAGATCAATGAGCTGAGTGGCAAAGTCATGCAGCTCCAGTATGAGAACAGAGTCTTGATGTCCAACATGCAGCGCTACGACTTGGCCTCTCATCTTGGTATCCGTGGCAGCCCTAGGGACAGTGATGCAGAAAGCGATGCAGGAAAAAAGGAGAGCGACGACGATTCCCGCCCCCCTCACCGCAAAAGGGAAGGTCCCATTGGTGGGGAAAGTGACTCCGAAGAGGTGCGCAACATTCGGTGCCTGACGCCCACAAGGTCTTTTTATCCAACGCCATCGGGGTGGCAGAAAAGCTTCACTGACAGGCAGCAGATGAAGGACATTCGCTCTGAAGCGGAGCGGCTGGGCAAGACAATAGATCGCTTAATTTCTGACACGAGCACCATCATCACAGAGGCGAGGATTTATGTAGCTAATGGGGACCTCTTTGGACTGATGGACGAGGAAGACGATGGCAGCAGAATACGCGAGCACGAGCTTCTGTACCGGATCAATGCGCAGATGAAGGCCTTCAGGAAAGAGCTCCAGGCTTTCATCGACAGACTCGAAGTTCCAAAGTCTTCGGACGATCGAAGTGCAGATGAACCTTTGTCAGTGAGTCAGGTAGACTTTTACTTATTACGGCCTACAGGTAAAAAGGCTCTGCCAAGCAAATTAAACCTCAAATTCGATATATGGCACAAAAAGAAAATTCTTTATTCTAGGCAGTGCACAAAAGTCACTGTTTCTTACCTTATTTAAAATCCTCATTTGGCCATATGAAAACATATTCTACCAATAGGGTTGTTTGTGAACAGTGAATAAGTCTGGTGTCCTGGAAATTAAAATTATGCTCTAGGAGGTAGAACACTCCTTTCTGGCTTTGCAATTGCATTTGACAGAGTTGGGCCTTCATTGCCACAAAAGGCAGTGCAAACAGTATTTCTGGCACATATGAATATGATTCATAAATGGACATGATTGTTTTCTTAGTGGTTGGGTTCCTATTAAATGAATAAAAGGAAAATTCTATTAATTTTAAACAGGAGGAAATATTAAATTTCAAAAATCGTGGAGAATGTGGCAAACCACATAAAAAGAAACCATGCAAATCTACTTTATGGAGTCCCAGAGCCACACAGTAATGTGAATATTGTAATTGCTATAACAGATAGCATCTTGTTGAAGGCCTGTTAGTCACTGCTTGCATGCAGCAGTAACAAGCATCTTTGTTGTGGTTTGTTTCCGTGCAGAATTATTTCAGAGAGGTTTTGGGGAGCAAACTCCTTGCTGACTCAAGATCTTTTGCCATGAAAAATGAAAATTACCTACCCTTATCTTATCATGCAATCCTATAGTTGGCGTATCTTGTTATTGCTAATGAAGTTATCCAATGTTTTGTAAGTCTCTTGCTGTGTTAATTTACTGTGTGCTATCTTGCTAGTTTACAGTCGAAGTAGTTGCCAGGTGAAGCTGAAAGCTATTCTTATTCCTATGCTGACTAATTAGTCTTTTGTTTCCTTGTATCAGAAAGTCACAGACGCAGTGAGTTTAAAGCTAATCAATTACTATACATGTATTGCATGAAATCAAACAGAGACGGCATTTAGCATGCACACTTTCTGATCTAGCAGTAGTTCTGAGCTTGTAGAGCTCCCATTAGCTTAAAGGCAGAGTACTGCATGGACTTACACAAATGTAAAACAAACTAATTAGTATTTTCTCTAAACAAATAACAACAAATGAACATTTAACAATTGGACTTTTCAGGGCTTGACCATGCAGAACTCCTACTGAAGTAAATGGGAGATGGGCACTTGGTCCCTCCACAAGCATAGTCTGATTCACTATTTATTTTGTTGAAACTTTGGACTTGCTATTCCATTAATTGACTGTTCTCTTTGTCTTTGTATTTACTTTCCCAGATGTTCCAGCCTATCATTTTACTTATTCTCATCCTTGTATTATTTTCATCCCTTTCATACACAACAATATTTAAACTTGTCTTCCTTTTTACACTGTTTTTTGTATTGTAAGTCATTCATCATTTACTGTTCATTGTAGTGTTATTTTCAGTTTGTTTATTTTGTCCACCCTCCAAGATAAGAAGTGCAAGAGACATAGTTTCTGTAATAGCCACTGCTATAAAAACACTGAAGACTACTTGTTTGCTGAAACCAAAGCCAAACCAAAAAACCTGCAAAAAACATACCAAAAAGTCAGCCAGTTGAATAGGAAACCTGCTCACCATGGTATTCCAGGTAAGCAAACAGAAAATGGAATTTTTCACTTTGTCTGGTTTTATAATTTTTGACTAAAAATTTCCTGAGGACTGGAACCAATTTAATATGCATTAATTTGCACCAAATCAGAAACAAAACAGAAATATGCAGAGTGGGTGTGAGGACTCTGTTACTTTCCTCTTCCCACTCCTAGAAAAAGAATTTGTATTCCAGCCATATATGAATAGTAAAGCCACGTTCTGTGTGTATTCTGCAGTTTGGTGTCAGAGCTTGTACATATATTTTGCGTAATTGTGATGTTAATGTTTTTCAGCACTGTATTATGTGGATTAGGCACCACAAAGGGGGCAAAATCAAACTGGTTGGTATATAGAGCACTATATCTGGAACTGTGGCTAGGAGCTGGAGCCTCTGAGAATGAGATGCCTGAGGAGAAGCTACCAGAGTAGTTGAGGAGTCTGCTGAGAGATATAGGCTGGCTGCATTCTCTGTGCTCTAGAAAAGTGGCCATGCTACAGTCTGACTTGAACTGATGGGAGTGGTGTAAGTCACCTTGGCTGACATGGAGTTTGTCAGGTGACATTTCCCAGCCACCATGGCTCTCCATTCTCTCCCCAGGTTTCAGCACGAGTTTTGAACGGACACGGTAACTCTTGGTTTGCTGAGTGACCCCTGTCTAACCATGCCATCACTAGCCAGTGACCACAGTGAGGGAAGCTTGTGTACATAGGTGTGCACCCATAGTCACTGTATGTTTCTTTCTTGCCTATGAGAGGCAGAAGTAAGAGTACAGTAGACTCATTTCTTTCTTTCACACTGACATAGGCAGTTCCTACAAGCAGTAGATCTCCCACTATGAAAATCTCATCTGAAACGCCCGATGGAGCTCACTTTTCTCTTTTATTCAACCCGTGTTGAAACCACTGAGTCCCACAAATATGAATTCTCCAAAGGTGAACAAGTATGTGTACTAATGACACTTTTTTTCTGCAGTTGCCATGTTGAATAATAAGAGTGGTAATAAATAAAGCAGCTGTTTCTCTAGCTGGCAGTAAGGATTCCTTTTGGTTTATCATGCTAGCTCTCTGTTCACTTAATTCATTCCCCAGTGTGAACAGTTCATTTCCATGCCTGTGTTGTGCTCTGCTATCTGCAATAGTTGAGACACCATTTTGAGGGAAAATCCTCAGAGAGCAGCAAGAGATGGGGCAACAAGATTTTTTTAATGAGAATGAAAAAATAGTAAAAATATTCATTATTTTAAAATGCTGTATTTTTCTCATTTGTCTAGCTTTCCCTGAACATACTCTGCAAGTGCAGTAACCTTGATCAGCTAAATCACCCAACTCCTTGATTTAATCCAAATACTTATTCCTACCAGGGGATGTTGTCATCATTATCTATTTTATAGTTACTGAGATGTCTAAAGGAAATTATAACCAATATATGTGAGATTAATAGATAGCTTTGACTGGTTTCTCAGTTAAGGATAAAGTCAGGCCCAAAGTAACTCTGAAGCATTTCTAAGATGCTTTAATTTATGCAGTTACCTAAAAGCTAAGTTCCACAAATTAGAAACTATTATGGCAAGATATGATCAAGCCATAATTCACAGTGAATTTCCATAACTGGAAAAGGCCTTTTGTTTTTCAGCAACTGCTGGAAATACCGGGGTTTTTTCCCCTGTGGATTTGCAATTTGGACATTAAAAATACAATAATTTGAGGCTTAAACTTGTCATACCAGATCTTAGCACAAGACTAACTTCAGTTTCTTTCTGCTTTAGTATCTCCTGTGGAGGAAAAAACAAGCATTTGGATTTTCTTAAATGTTACTGACTCAGTTCCCGTAAGAGAGAAAAAGTCATACTTAAATCTAAGATCTAAAGTTCTGGGCTTCTAGATTTTAACCCACACTTGTTTATACCTTTCTTGGTATTGTGTGTAATAAAAATGAGTACAGAGAGTGTATTTACAGAGAGTGTATCAGTAACAGTAATACTCTAAAGTAGTAATACACTGAATTCATACATTGAATAAATCTTGGAAAGTAGTTGGGAAAGATTTGTTTCTTTCTCAGAAATCAGAAAAGGTAAGAATGAACTACTGAGATGAGAGGTGGAGATAATCTCTGCACAGCACTGGCAATTACAACCCCATTGATTTCTCACAGTGTTTTTTCTTGCACAAAAGCTGGAGCTTTCCATCAAGCATCAACAAAGCAAAATCAAAGCTGAGACGTTTTGGGACATTTAGGAAGCTATTGCACAGGCTGCAATCTGAAATTAAAGCACACCAAAACGTACAAAGTCATTTTAGAAGCTCCCCACAATCTTTGAATCTCTCATGGGCAAGGAGAATGGTGAGGAGCCCCACAAACAGAGAAATCTCCGTGAGAAATGAGAAGTATTTTTCTCGTCCTTTTGCATTCAGCTTGAAGAGAGTGATTGGAGTTGCTGATGTGTTTCACCCCAGATATTGCGCAAGTTGAAAAGATGCTGAGAAAGCTAATAGAGTGAGTATGGACATTTATCCATAGCCAGAAGATAAGATCTAGCCAAAGAAATAAGTGTTCTATGTCTTGCTAAATTGAAATGACTTGGTGTTATGAAATGCAGTAATTATACTTGCCAAGAAAGGCAGCAGATTCTCCCCACTCGGTTACTGGCCTGGTGGGCAAAGACCCTCTCACAGGTGAGTGGGCAAATGCAGTTGAATATATCAGCATCCTCTAGCAGGACTGCATTGGAGTCAGGCAGGGCACAGGCAGACAGAACACTGCTGATTCACTGATTCTGCCTGCTGCATGGCTTGGGGTTCTGAAGAGAAATAGGTGAGAGGAATATAGATTTTGCTTGCCTTTGGCAAGGAGCTGGATATGCCAGGTTGCCTATCAGTTCAAATCTCACTTAGCAGGTTCACAGTTCCCATTTTGGAATATTCTGGTGAAATATTAATGTTCCAGGGAAAAAAAAAATCATTGACTTTGAAACATGAGATTGCCTTAATTTAGCACTTCCCTGAAGTGTTAAATTTTGTTTCCTGTGTTCCCAGGGGACTTATTCCGTATTCTTTCAAAAGGAAAAGATCTTGCTTCAGTAGATCTAACTATAATATCTTTATACTTGTGGAAATTGGCACTATCTCCAATGAATTTTTATGTAATTTAGGGAATAGGTGCAATTTTTTTCTTTTAATACAACCAGAAAAATTCAATTAAATTTGTTTCCTATTTAGAGCTGGCTCCGAGTGCCCTGAAAAAATCCCTTTACAAATATTTTCTTTTACTGCTACTGAAAAATTCCCATTATGTTAAAATGACCATTTTCTCCAGGCTCAGAGATATTTCTTTCAACTAAAAATATCCATGCCTGAAGCTCCAGTTTAGAGATAGAATAAGTGTCTGCTGACACATGTCACCAGTGCTTCAGAATCAAAACTAGAAGAGAGCAGGTGCTATGGTGCAGAAATATGCCTGGCAGTTGGAAAATAGAAAATTGCCAAAAACATGGCTGTCTAGATATGTGTTATAAAAAGAGATGAACTGCACATGAACTTCGGGAGTTGTTTATGAAAACAAGCAGAGCTTCAGGGTATTACATGCCCTTCTCCTTAATCACCCCAGAATCTGATAGGTGAGTAGGAGACTTCTAAAGGCATCAGTATCAGGGACGTAGTTCCCATTGGCTTACATTTCTGTCTCTGATTTAATGCCAGGGGAAGTGATATTCAAACCCAACTTTTGCCATTACACATGCAGTTGCCTATGGGGAAAATTACGGTGGCTCTATTTAAAGTAAACATCTGAAGTATCTGCCACCGATTTCCAATGTAACCTTGAAGCAGCGACATGACATAACAATTTGTTGGCTCTGTTTCTCCACTGAGTTATAGCTTATTGCAGAAGCACACAACAGTAAGACGAGACAGAGTTTGTATTCCCTTCTTCCCTTTCCCTGTTGTATATATCCACTCCCAAGGTGTGTATACCAGGATTATCAAGGTGTACATCATTCAGGAATCTAATGTTGAGGTTGGGTTGACTGAAGTGGCAACAGTGCTCTTCTTCCTTCTTGTCACTAGCTTTTGTGGCCACAGCAAAATGGGGGTGCCATAACCAAGCTGGTGCAGCAGACCTGAAGATGTCCTGAAGTGGTCCTGAGTACATTTTATTAGCCACTGCCCTGAGTATATGATCAGATTATGATCAGCCCATGCTGAAACTCATGCTGCATTGTCTCCAGTCTTGCATAATGAAGAGAAATTTAGCAGAGGTCTTGTTTAAAATGCCCTTTCACCTTTTTTTGATAAAGCAGAGCTGGCACCACATATGGACAAATTTTGCTTTTCCTGTGGAAGGAATATGTTGGATGTAATAAGCCTGCAGTAGTCTTCCTGCTTATTTTACCTGTGCCAGAGGCCAGAAAGCCACATTTTCTGCTTCATCTGCTGATGCTGGAGGACAGACAGTAGGGACAGTCTCTGTTGAATAATTTCTTATCCTCAAAAGCAGAAGTCTCTACTGCTACCCTTAAGGGTATATAGGACAATAATCCCATGTTTTTACAACTCACTTCATGTTTTCTTTGTCTCACCTTTTCCATATTAGGATGAATTTAACATGTCACTTTGACCTATGAGGTGGGTCCAGTGCTTGTCTCCTAATGAGCCCCTCAGTCTCACACATTTCTAATTCCTCACACTGACAGAAATGTACACTTTTGCCTGACTGAGAACTTAAGCCTGGGATTTAGTCCATTGTTTTATTTATTTTTACTGATTTTACTTCAAAGAGCCCATGTAGCAAGATGAGGGGCATGGAGTTAGCAATATTAAAGACACAAGAATAATAGCCTATGTTGATGCATAAGAGTAAAAAAACATGTCTTAAGAATCTGCCTTCATGTGCAGTAGTGCAGCTGTGCTGGCTTCAGGGAGGAGGCAGTGCTGTGATGGCTGGCCCCCAGCTGTGGGCTCAGTTCTGCTCCCAGGCACTCCAGCTTCACTCCCAGCCATGTCAGCTGGCACTTGAGACCTAACCTCACAAAAGAAAGTCATACTGTCTCTTTAGATTTAAATCCTCAGACTTTAGAGTCTGGGTATTTTCTTCAGGAACATTCAGTCGTGTACTTGGGGCTTATTTGTTCAATTTTTTGATAATCTTTACAATTTTCACAAATAGCCCCATTATTTAGGTTACATGGGAGCAGAATAGCACCCAATTAATGTATTCGCTGAGACTTACAGCTAGACCATATAAGGAGAAAAAATGTGTTTTTCCTGAAACCTGGTTTGGTATTTACTATAAAATGCGCCCAGAGTTAAAATCTTTATACTGTGCGTGGATTTATAATGGATTTTACCAGATAAAAACTTACACTTCCAAAGAGGAGAGTGCTGACTAAGCAAAGGATGTGTGAATCTTCATACTGTGCCCTTTGTCTCACTGATCCTCTTGTCATCAGCTGCACTGTCCACAAAAATATATTCCTGCTTAGGGCATTCCAAGACATCTGTCTGACAGCAGGATTTGGTCAGTTTTATGCTGCCCATATCAAGTATTTTGTGGCCCTCCTCCAGGCTCATGTGGGGCAAAATATTCCCTGAGAGATGCATTTGCTGCCAGTCTCAGTAGCTGTCTGCAGACACACCCAAGCACCAGTACCCAGCGGGGCAGTGTGTGTGAAGCTCCTCCCCGGGGTCTCTCTCCGGGGGCCAAATGAGAGCAGTTTAACCCAGGTAACAGGAGAGTTACCATGGTGGGCAGGGACCTGAGGAGCGAGCTGGGCTCCTCCTCCCGGCGGCTCAGCAGGGGGAGCAGCTAAATTTTGCTGCTCTGGCTTCAGGTTCTCCTGTGGACTTTCACTTGCTGGATTGCTTTAGTCACACTCCCTTCCCTTGTCCCATGCCAACACTTGCTATGGACACTCCCAGGGATTTATATCCAGCCCAAGGTGTTTCTGGACCTTCTTCACCAGCCTTGTGCCAAAGATGAGTTTCCCTGCTCAAGGGAGATTCTTCATTCAGTTTCAAGTGCTTTGCTTTGCTGAGACACAAAGTGTCTTAGCAGACTGTAGAATCTGATCCAGAAATATTATAAAGTATCAGGAATATTTGGGTATATCCCAAAGAAACCGTTACTACCATTCCCAGAATGCAAGACAGTAGGATTACACAGTACTCAATAATTCTGCATTTCATAAGTGAGAGCATATTTAGACTACAAAAAAAGATTTTAGGGAGGAGTGCTTTGCTTTTAGCTCTTTAAGATAGCCGTTAACCAACAAAACCACTGCTTTAAACAAAACTCCCTTTACAAAGCAGTTAAGGAGGATCAAGTTGCAAAGCTCAAAATGATTGTACTAAAAAATGTAACCCTGAAAACTGGGTCTGGAAGACAGCAAAAAATCTTCCTGGACATGGACAACAGTAAAAAAAACCTAAAATTGCCTATTGTCATAGCTTTAATATTAACACTAGCTGCTTTGGCAAGCTTTAAAGACTGAACTGCACTATAAAACCTAAAAATGTCCTGGAGTTGGAGTTGTTTACACAAAATATGAGGAGATATAAAGTTACAAAGCTGGGGGTTGGAAGAGATGGCTTTAAAACCATCCTCCGTGCACTGACGTCACATGGAAGCCAGCTGCGGGGATGATGCTGAACGGAACTGTTTTCCAGTTTGCAAAAGTTGAGGAGTTATTCAAAGAGAGTTGCAAATGCTGCCCCAGTTGAAAGGTTGTGTCTTGCTTAGCTCTCTTGTTTCTTTTAAAGATCAAGATTCACAGAACAGGATCCCTGCTAGCTGTGTGTTTCATTGCTTTTGCTGCTGCCTAGAAATGGACTGAAAAACTCCGAAAGGATTTCTTATTCCATGAAAGGTATGGTTGCAGTTTATTTTAAGTCAGTGTTTTTGAACAGTTAAGATTAAAAAAGAAGGCAAATTTCTGATGTGGGAAACAGTTATTTAGACATCCCTCCAATGTTATTTATATGCAATGTCAAGTTCATATATGTTCTTTATTCTTAAAGTTCAGTTAGTTTTTTTCAGTGCAGGCAGAGATATATTAACAGAACAGGGATGACAGATAGCATTGTGTGCACTTGAGTCCTCTCTTCTCTCTCCTTTCTTTTTCTTTCTTTCTTTCTCTCTTTCTTTCTTTTCTTTTCTCTTTTCTTTTCTTTTTTCTTTTCTTTTCTTTTCTTTTCTTTTCTTTTCTTTTCTTTTCTT
>NW_024582091.1:33410434-33531495 GCF_017639235.1 Corvus kubaryi | reverse complement strand
TTCTTTTCTTTTCTTTTCTTTTCTTTTCTTTTCTTTTCTTTTCTTTTTCTTTTTTTCTGTTATTTTCTTTCTCTTTTCTTTCTTTCTCTCTTTCTCTTTCTTCTTTCTTTCTTCTTTCACTGTCTCTCATTTCTCCCTCTCTCTTTTCTTTCCCTTCTCTCACTCAAATGTACTTTCTTTTTATGTATCAAGTGCGTGTTATCGTGACACATGGCACACATTTATAATTGAACAAATACATATGTTTACAATTTTCCTAGTCATCCAAAATACAGCACTTATTTGGAAATATAATTTGATTGCATTTTTTTTCTGTAAAAACAAGGGAAGATTTGTGTATCTGAATGATTATGCACATCCAATCTGATTAAACTATGTTGAAAAATAACATCTCAGCTGATGTCAAGCAGATTATTTTCAGAAGTTGCTAGAGGTTGTTTGCAAACTGTCTTGCATTTTTAATATGTAAGATAGAGGAAGAGTAAGATATGGAGGAATAATGACTAACATCAAATAGTTGCTTAAAACATTTTTTGCTTTAGAGGAGGAAGGGCTAAAAGAAAAGTTAAGGGAAAATACAGCTGATGCAGACAAAATTGATTATTTGCTTAATTTGATTGCTGTAATGAGCTTCTGACCTTGTCTAGGACATGCAGAAATTGCCAATACTGCAAGAGCACAGATATTGTTCTGATCCACAGAGCAAATGATAATGTGGCATTTTACATGCCTTTGGGTTGCTTAAGCCACGTGAAATACTCATGGGGAAATCTCGGTGCACTGTACACACAGAGGGTGTATTACCAAGACTGCACTATGTACTCCACCAAAATAACCCCAAACAGACCCAAAAGAAACACCAAGAAAAAAGAAAGGAGTGGGGGGAAGAGAAGTAGAAATAGGAGTCAAAGTCTCTGAGGAACTGATCTACTGTACGACAGCAGTGAAGCTGTGTAGTCATCCAGCTGCTAACATCAATAAACATGAGTTTTCTTCTCAGAATTTATGTCAAGAGGAAATCTGAGAAGCCTAAGAAACAATACAAGCTTTTTGTGGATCTTAGAGCTACAAGTGACCATCTGTAACTTCTGTAACTATCCTTCTTCAAGACTTGATTTCCTTCTGACTGTCTTCAGTCTCTTTTTATAATCAGAGTTCCATATGAAACAATTTGAAAATTGTTAAGATGAATGCCAACATGGCAATAGTAGTTTCCAGCACTAAGGAAACACCAGAGGCCTTTTCAATGCTATATTCATGCTTGAAAGGAGTACATATTATATCTATTCTTGCATGTGTAAAAACAAATATGCTATACAGTATTGACCTTTCTAGTAATGTGTGGCTGATTAAAGCATGGTCATTATTACTAAGTGCACTAGCAAAATCGCCATTTGTGCAAGTTGTTGACAGATTATGTCTGCCTGTCTTGTTCATGACTTTATGGCATTTACATATGGGGGTCTTTAAATTTTTTTTTCTGGCATATATTTGTATAAGTATTACAGTGGAGCAGAGAGTTGACTTTTGTTTATTTCTCAGAGGTATCCTGAAAGGTTATAAAGACATAAATGTAGCCAAAACCAAAATAAAACAACGGTGCTAAAAACTGCAACCTTTCAATTATCAAAGTGAGAAAGTACAGCAATGTTCTTAAAGTTCATTAGCAATAGATGCTTCAATTGCAATAGATCTTAACTGTAATAGAATTTTTTTGCAAGTGTTTTTTGGTCAACGCTTACTGGAGTCTGGAACAAAGCCAAAATGCTGGCCTGGAGAAGTGCAGTCTCTCTAGCCTTGCTGCATTCCCCAAGAGGCCATGAGCAAACCAGTACTTGGCTTCTTTTTTGACGAGAATTCTGTGCTGTCTTTCAGCAGCTCCTAGTTTCAAGGAATTTTATGGTTTTATGAAGTTGCTCTGTATGTTTTTAGGCAGGGCAAAGAAGAAGGGTTTGAAATCTGTTTGTTGGTAGTTGAGGGACAGATTGTCATTTCAGAGACAAGTTTTTTACTCCAAGACAGGTGCTTGAGTAAACTGTTCTGCAAGCCCTGAGTTAAGGCTGGGCCCATGATGGCTTGGGAGATCCTGTGGGAGGGCTTCCTATGACCCAAAGTCCTGAGCAACCTGTTGGGTTTCATCTGAGCTCTTCTGCTTACTTGTACATGAAAGAAGCTGACTCCAAGTTTGGCATCATCTTCCCAGTCAGCTGAAATAATGCAGACACTGGTACATGGTGATTACATGGTAGCCACAGCTGAATCAGCAACACTTGCCAGTAATGTACAGGATGGGGAAGAACTTTGCTCAGGAGTGAGTTTTTATTATATCATAGAAAATGTGGGAAGTAAAATCAGCAGTTCCTGTGAGTTGACAATCACTGATTATCAGTCAGGAAAATGAACAAATTGCAGGAAGGTAAACTGGGATTATCCCTAGTTAACTCTCTGATAATTCGTGTGCCTACCTATTTGGTTTCTGCCAGGAGAAGAAAGCAGTGCAAAGGTATTTTACTACTGGAACTAGATTCCACGTCCACCTAGGTAACCCAACAACTGGCTTTGAGAGCTGAAGTTAACAAACTCAAGTATCAATGCCTGTGCACCAGGCATTATATCACAGGAGCCATCATAACTGAATTAATGAGTGTTATTTCAGCCTTGCTGGCATAGTAAATGCTCTGATGGTAGTGGATTTTCTAGTGTAAAGCCTAAGAAAGCAAGAGGAACACCAGGCCTATAAAACCTGTAACTGCTGTGCTCCAAAGTCAGAAAAGCAGATCTTAAATATTTCCCTTAAAACATGCCTATTTAGTCGTTCAATTAATAGTTTTTTCATTTACAGACACTAAGATGCTAAAGACTTCTGAAGGGAAGAAACTGAAGCACAAATTATTCAAATATTCTGAGAAAGGTTTTGAACAAGACTGGAGCTAGTGCTATTAGAGAATATTTTCTAGTTTTCCCTATGCTTGTCCTGAAACTAACATTTATAGATTTAGATTTCTAAAACCAAAATTCTTGAACCCTTTTTAGTGACCCACTGTCCTTTATATATAAATGATTTCTACTGTATATGTCTGTACTTGTTGTTAGCTTTCCTGTCCTGCCTTCCTTCATGAATTCCAAAGCATTCCTGTAGCCATGAGAATTCCCTGCATATATCAAGTTTACAGTCTTCAATTGCCAAAAGAATGTAACAGTCTCTGTCATGCTTCTTGCATGTGTGCAAGGAGTGCGTGAGCAAACATGATACCTTTACATTGGCAGTTGTCTTTTGAACTAACACAAAAATAGCTTTCACCCTCAAGGGCAGATCTTGCAGGATCCCAAGGTCCTGAAGTGCCATTCAGTATTATACGGACTCGAATTCATTGAAAACACATTTACAGTGAAGAGTAATGGCAAAGATGCAAAGTGATCATGGTACAGATCCTGCTATGGCAGATGTTACTGATTTCTGTGATGCTGAATGTGGGGTGTTCCAGCTCTCCTTTCCAGACTGGGCATCTCTGCCTTTGGGTTTATGTCCTATACTGCTTAGTTCATCCATATTTCAGTCACGCTCCAGATAAATGGCAAGCAATCGTGTTAATTCTGTCTCCTGCAAGTACATTTGAGTTATGAATTTTGGGAATTTTCTTGGTTGTCTTTGTTCCCTGAAAGCTAGAATAAAACATAAGTAAGACTGACTCTCATAAACTTCCAGGAAACATTCAGAGAAGAAAGAAAAAAAGCAGAGCTGTCTTTGCTGTTGCACAGACTGTAGCCATGGACCTGCGTGAACAACTGGAGAATACCGAGAGGAACTGGAATAAAGAAAAAATGGAATTGCTGGAGAGATTTGACAATGAAAGAAAAGAATGGGAATGTCAATGGAAGGTCATGCAGAAGAAAATAGAAGAGGTACTTTTAAACAAAAATCTGAGCACTCATTTTCACTTGGTGTGAAGTGACATGGAGCCACTTCAGTTTTTTTGGGTTTTTTTTTCTGTATTGTATCCTATTTCTTATGTGTCACTGGAAGTTTCTAATAGCTGATGGTAGGATGAAAATCCTGGGATTAAGCAGTATTTGCAACTGCTCATTTAGTAGTCATGAATACAAAGTAGGAGGTGAAATGTGGCTTTGTGTGCTATGAGATTATCGGTGCACATACTGTGGTGCATGTACTGGGCATGAGCCATGCTGCCTACATTATACATGCTTTTTTCAAGTACATACTGAACAATATGGGGATTAGAGAAGTGCATATTTAGAAACAAAAATTTAGGTATCATAATTGTCTAGCCAAAAGGATTTAGATGGCACAGGCCTGCTGGGGCAAATGGTAATATTAAAAATAATATATATATGAAATACTGTGTGATACAGAATTATTCTGGCTAGAACCTGTTCCTTTTATGGATGACTTTTCGGACAGAAAACAGGTCCAGTAAATAGCATGAAAGTTCTGAAACCACTTGTGTTTACACATACTAGCAAACAGTCCCTGCCATTTGCAATGCATTTCCTTCCAGAAATAGTCAGAGCAATTATTTATTATTCTTTTATCCTCAAATTGTCCCTTCAGCCAAACCCTCTGACACTCTCTAATGCATTAGCTGAGTCTGCTGGGCAGCCTACAGAGGCAAGTTTTTTCATTAGTGAGCTTTCCACGTTTTTCATCTAATATACACATGGTTTCGCTTGCTCTCTGCCAGCACTGTCCTGTGGCTGAGCAACACAGGAATGTATGGCAGAAATGGCTCACATGAAAGTGAGAAGGAAAATAGTCAGAGCTAAAGGAATTGCAGCCATACACTGCCCATTAAACCAGCCTGCAGGTGAACTCCATAATGTCAAGTCTCTTATATTTTACCCACAGTTCTTGCAGACTTTGGTATGATTGTCTTTGCCACATTTTGTCTTTAGTGTTAGGACTTTTCTGTGCATCTTCCCTAATTTCACTGCCAGGCTGAGAATGCTCCAAAAGTTAGTAATGCGATCTGTGTATGTAGTTGAATTTCATTCTCTTAGGTATAAGAACTGGTTTGGAATGATGCTAATGAAAAGGTATTCTGGCTATTAGTAGATCTGACAATGTCAGCAAGGACTGTTTTCATCATATTCTTTATTAGCACAGAGATTAGGAAAGCATGACAGAGGCAGAAAAAGAGATAAAGAATGGAATGGGGCTGAGGGGAAGTGAATGAAGCAATTTGCTGGCTACTGCAGGGCCAAACAAAACTGCAGATGATACCCCAAGATCACTGGAATCCTAAGGTCCCCTCTTAAGCTGTGTCTATAGATGCTGCTGATTTCTGATGCCTGACATTTCTTCTCCAAAAGCCACATGGCTGGAGAAAAGGAGAGATAGATACCTTTCAAATGCCATTATCTGTAGAAGGATTTCCTCGATAATACTTGTGTTCCCTTAGCTTGAATTTTACTTTGGTAGTTTTCTCTAGCCCACCAAACGTAACTTAATTCCTTCAGGAAGAATTGTGGGGTTTAGGAGTTGATATTAGAGTTATGGGGTGGTATCTTTCCTTCTTACTGGTAAGCTGAATCTGTATGAGGCTCTTATTTCTTGGAAATGGCAAAGTTCAGCCCTCAGTTTCCATGAGCAGCTGGTCTTTGGGAGTGAAATTTGAAAACCCAGGATGAGGTCAAGTGTTAAGTCTCTGAACGTGAGAATACTTCTAAGCCACAGCACTACCCATGAAATGGCCATATGTCCTTCATGTTGTTATTCTTTTCCACTGTCCTTCCAAAAGCTGTTGTGATGGCCTTGTGCACTCTGAGAGGGCAGGCAGATGGCTGTTCAGAGGTGCCTGTGTGCTTTCTTCGTGAGAGCAAGTTAAGAATGAATGTTTATAAAGAGCAGTGGGATTCTTGGCACTGGAAATTACACTGTAAGCAGAAGAGATTTTTATGATGTTGCTATTGTTTCTAATTTATAATTTACCACAGTTCCTGGTTTGAATGTGCTGGGTGACCAGAATTAACACCTCTTCATTTCTAATGAAGCCACTGGACCTCAGCAGATAGCATGAAAAAGAGGGTTGCAGGACATTGCCAAATAATACCATTCTGCAGTACTGACCTATCACTCCAGTCATAGGGAAGAATTCCACTTATCTGAGAACTGAAAGAGTCTGCTCTACTGCAGATGGTACTGTATTTGATGAGAATTCACTTCCCCTCCTTCAAATAACATACTTTGATAGGCTGTAACATAGCCAGAACACTCTTTCTCCCTCACATTCCCCCACATTCCCTATCCATCACATCACTGTGTCCACCACAGTGTGTTGATATTACTTGTAAAACAACCATCCAGCTTTTGGCTCAAGGCAGGGCCAGTTATCTCATGAGATCGCTTCCAGTCCCAGCCATGGGTGGAAGCCATACATTAAAACTATGGCAGAGAGTTTGAGAATGGTAGCAGCCCTTTCCTTATCCTGTGGAAATCATGGTGTGAACTATCACACTAGGTGACTCAGCATTTTTCTACTAACATGTGTATAGAATCTTTCTAATCAGCGCTACTGAGAGAAGCATCATTTAAAACAGAAGATAAATATGGGGGCTTTGCCATACAGTTCGTTACAATACCATGATTTAATAGAATTTCTATTGTCTTTTCAGCTTTACCAGGAGGTGAAACTTAGAAGGGAGAGCAATATGACCGTCCATGATAGCAAGGCCATTCAGAGCAAGATGCTGCAGCTGTCCATGCATTCCCCTACTTTGCAAGAGAATGACACAGTGGAGCTGAACCATCAACACAATGTGGCAAATGACAGAATGGGGAAAGGGAGTTTGCTTGGTATAACAGGACACGAATGGAAAGAACCCAGAGACAAGAGCAGAAACAATACCCTGTTAATGGACAATCTGGCCTTTGAGAACCACAAGGAACCTGAAAACAGCCTCAGCATTAAAACTTCCGAGAAAAATACCAAGAATTATATTGGTGATCTCAATGTAGTAAGTGAAGTATGATCATGTTTCAGTTACAAGGGGGAGTAAAACACTGAGGACTTTGGCCTGCCAGGTTAAGCTAAAGAACTGATCTCCCTGATTTTGTCTTTCCACAAGTCACTGTCTCTACTTCCTCCTAGGTTTGCTATCAGTGAGTGTCTTCTCACTGTTTAAATGTGTTAACAGTATGCTCTTTACCTCTGTTCACAAGGTGGGGGCATTTTTGTATCTTTTCTTGTACTACTTCCCTCTGCTCTGAATCTTAAATGCAAATGACCACAAGTTTCAAACTAATTCTGGAGATACCATTTAAAATGTATATATTAAAGGACTGTTTTTTATATTTATAAAGGCTCTTAAAGAACTTGCCAGAGTCAGTGAAGAATTATGCAGCTATCAAGAGGAAATTCGAAAGAAGTCCAATCACAGAAGGTAAAAACATGTTTGGACTTCTCATTTTAGAGGAAGAAAATGAATAATGCTTCTTATGCTTTTCCCTTTGAAGGCATGTTTGCTGATGGATTTATTAGTAGTTGGCAGTTCCTACCCTCCTAGGGTTTCAGTGCTCAACATAAAACATTCAAATGAAATATGCTGAAATAGGATACAAAGGCATGTTTTACTAGTAAAATGGATTTTATCTACAGAACCTACAAATCCAGATTATTATTTGTATGAGATGAAATTGTATTTTTTCTAAGTGCTGTACAGAGGATTGGGAAAGTGAACAGATATTTCTGTCTGCTCTGGCCCCATTTCCATGTAGTTTTATACAACATATGTATGGGTTTATACAACCACTGTATGGGTTTGTCATGCTGGGAAGTTTCTTACTTAAAGCCCAAATCTAGCCTTAAGCATGGGGGATGTGTCAGGAACTGATGATCCAAGAGTACAAAGAAGGCAAGAGAGGGAAGAACAACCATACATCTGTACTAATAGAAAGATGGCAAGACAGACCCTGAAAAGTATGTCCAGTGAACATTCCATCGTGTTAAAAATTCAATGTTCAGGGTCTTCTCTAGCAAAAACCAGACTGTCTCTTGAGTTGTGCAGAAATTCTCAGATCTTCTCAGATGCTCCCAAAGATCAGAGGGATTTCTCACACTCTACCATGTGATCAGTTGAACGTCTGTCACTAATTTATTATTTTAGCTGGGCTGCTGTTTGTATCTTTAAAGCAAATAGATTGATAGCTGATGCATAACTTCTAAAGGTGCTTTTTTAAGAGATCTCAAAAGACAGATCTCATGTGTAGGGTTATGAAACCTACACAAGGGATACACTGTGTCCTACAGCTTTCTTCATTCAGCTCATAGTCAGGCAGACTCAAGAGTCATTAGAACAAGATCCTGCTGTCCTTACTGTAGCATAGATAAGAAAACAGCCATCTAAAAAACTCAGAAGAAGAATTTTAGTGGCAAAGGAAAGGAATACAAATTCCTTTGTTGACCTTTCCTCAAATTTTTCACGTGTGTTTCGATTATTCTGGGTATAACAGCTGCAACAAAACTGCTCCCAAACCTTTTTAAGTAGCCAGTGTTAAAACACCTGCTCCTGGGGAGAATTAATCCATGCTGAGGTTCTCTGGACGGTTCCTTATTGCTCATCCCTAAAACACCTCTTCTGTTATTTCCAGAATGAAGTCACTTCCTTTCCTGGGGGAATTTGAGGAAACCCAAAACACAGTTATTCTGCCTGAGATGAACCATGTGTCCAGCAATGAATCACAGACTTCAGCTGCTTTTGAAACAGAGGAACATAATAATAGGAAGAATCTGATGAGGTCCACCAAGGCTTTGAAAGACATTTCTTACAGTGGTCTTACTGGTGACATAGGAAAAGATTTCAGACCTTGGCAAAAGAAAGAAGCTCCACCAGTTCCTCCACGGAGCACTTCTCGGCACCTAACAAACTCACTTTCTGCAGTTGTACAGCTTTCAGAAGCACCAATAAGAGATCCAGGCATCAAAAGCAATTGCAAGGCTCCGGATTGTTGGAATGGAGGGAAACTGAGGAATCCTTCACCTGTAAACAAGAAAAAAGCTGCAGCAGCCTGTGCAAATGAAGGGCAGGCTGTGAAAGTCCCTGTGATGGTAACTGCTGCAATACCTGTAACCGAAAATGACTGCAATGTTCCAACAAGTTTCTGCCACAACACGTGGGCATTTGATATGGGCAAGCTTGGAAAAGATAATAAAAATGAGTCTTCCCCACTGTCAGCCCAAAAGAGTTGTTCAGATGGAAATATGGTCCAAAGCAGCAAGATGCACCAGAAACAAAACACCAAGTCTCACAGCAGCCCTTTTTACAGCAATGACTTTTATGGCCCTGCTACCTTGCACAATGATCTTTTGGAAGACACCAGGTATACTTTGGGAAAGAACCAAAGAAATGAAATGCTAGCAGCAAAGATTGATGAGTTTAATCGGACTGTCTTTCACACAGATAAAGGTAACAGTGCTCTGCAACAAAATCAGGTGCCTCAAGCAGCATCAGAAGATCACAAACCCTGTGGTCCACTGTGTGACTCTGCTACTAGCAGGGCAGAAACTGTAAATACATCTTGTGTTTCAAATCCCAAACTCTCTCCAGCAAAGGAGCAAGAAACTAGCAACCCCAGCAAAGCTGTCAGGACAGCAGGGCAGCAAAAACACTTGAATGGACTTCCAAATACTAGTGGTTATAGGCACATGCTTCAGGAGCATGACTGGAGACCAAGTAATTTATCCGGTCGCCCGCGTTCAGCTGACTCAAGGTCGAACTATGGTGTTGTTGAAAAGCTTTTGAAAACCTATGAAAAATCAACAGCAACTTCTCCGTGTAGTGCAAAATGCTGCAAAGATAAGTGGGCACAGGCAAATTCTGAAATCACCAATGGGGGTTGTGAGACACTGAGTCAGTATTTAGAAATGCTCCAGATTGAGCAAGAAAAGCAAGACTTTCCAAGGAATTCAGCCAGGCATATTGGGCAGCAACTCAAGCAAGGAAAAGAGAGACAGAAGTTACCAGAGGTAAGGTTCATGAGAATGGCAAAAACAAAACAATTCTGTTTCATAACAAGCCTCAGACTCTAAAATGGGGCAGACTAACATTACATCGTAAATAGTTATGTAAAAATAGATATGTTAGGCCAGGATCTGGATGAATCGGGAGCATTGCCTCTGCAGATTATAGAGGTGTGGGAAGGCAGGAGCATGTAAGTAAGAATGAGCAGTGAAGGCATGTGCCAGATTCTGATCCCTGCTGCTGTTCTGTAAAGCTAGTTTTTTACTGCAGAGCAGTTATGCTAGGATTGAACTAGTGAGAACTTCAATCAGGTTTTAACACCCTCTCTCCTTCCTTTAGCTGATGTGTTATGTCATAAGACTTCCCATAAGACTTAAGCAAACTTGGCCATGCCCCAAACCCTAGACGTCTTAGGTAGCATTCTTCAGTATCCAGGGTGCTCTTTGGTTCAGGATTTCCTTGGAACTGCCTATGACAAGGGGTATTGTGACTCCATAAAGTTTCCATTAATAAAGTAACCTTCTCTTACTCATGTCTCAGTTCCAGATTCTCCTATATATTCAAGCATAGGCTCACAGAAACAGAAGAGCTTGGCATGACTAATTAATTTATATTTGGCTGAAGTTTATTTTCAGAAGTTTAGAAATACTGCCTTTGCCAACATTCTTTCTTAATAAAAAAGCGAACAGATGGTTTGAAAAACACACTGTAAGTTGCAGGTTCTGTAAAAGTCCACAAAAAGCACAAAGAGACATGCCTCTGGGAATCTCAAAAAAGATAAGGCAGGTGTGTTTTGAGCTGAGAAACTTAAATGGGTTCAGGCTGTCAGCTGGTATGCCTTAAACTGTCACAAATTCACAGACTTCAGTGGAGCTATATGGATTGAAGCAGCTGAGAATCTGACCATGCAGATTTTCTTCTGCATGTCTTTCTGACAGCCTTGCAGTGATGCAATGTCTTGCTTAACAGGCACATCTTTACTTCAGCACAGAAAGAAAAACGCCATGAAGCTTCTGATTTCTTTTTCATCCAATAAACTTTCGACAGGCAAACAAATTTTCATCAATGAATATGGAGGAAAGGAATAATGACTTTTTCCACAGGCTCACATTTTATATTGTCATTTCTATCTGTAGAAACTAGGTGTAGAATACTGCCTGATCAGGATCTACCATTTAAGTCCAGCAGAATTAATGTCACAGAGATGTAAAGAACTACATGTGGCATGAGGTACTGGGTTTATTTTCATTATTTCCAATTTACATCAATATAGCTATGGTCAAAATCAGTTGGGTTTCCTCTGCATTTATGTCTCTGCAGGTAGACATGACACTGTATTAACACATAGCCATTTTGAATTAGTTACCAAGTTAAACAGCTTCACACTGAACTAATGGAAACAGAGTTTCCTGAAATAGGATCTACCAAAAAATGCCTGAAAAGTATGTAAATCATACTCCAGTAATATCAGATGGTATTCTGAGTTCTACACTTGGAATAGTTCACAGCATTCACTGACAGAAAAACTTCCAGAAACTAAGAGATAAGAGGCAAATGTCAGTTTTGTCTTGCACTATCATTTTATACCTTTACTTGTGTCTGACACTTGTCTTCACGTATTTTAAACCACAACTGATGTGAGAATCCCTGTACATAGAAATAGCTGTTCTTTTGCATTCTGGGCATTGCTGCACTCCTTTTAATAGCTTCCAACCACCTGTTCTGAGGTCACCGCAAATGTCTTCCTGCATTCCCGCTGCATTCCACAAAAGCTGTGACTTGTTAAAGCAAGGAATTGCCTTTGTGTTCTAGATATGTGTGCCAGCTAAATGTTCAAGTGAGAAGGGCTTCTCCCGTCCCGCTCGGCCAGCAAATCGACGCCTACCTTCCAGATGGGCATCCAGATCCCCGTCAGCACCTCCCGCTGTGAGAAGAACGGTATACAACTCTGTCTCCTTTCGGTCAGAGACCTCAGTAGTCTGAACCCAGAGCTGGGTTGGATGGTGGTGTGAAAGCTCTATGCCTCACTATAACTGTGTTTGGTATGTGTCATAGCAACCAGTTCCACACTGTTGTGTTTTGTCCAAGAGTGACCCCCACCACATGCCGGACAAAACGTTCTGAATCTTAGGTCATCATCACCATGGTCTTCAGTGTTTTTATTGAAACGAAATAGCTATATCCCTGGTTTTCTCTGGGTCTTTTTGGTTTTTTTCAAATAGTTCACAAGGAATTTCTTTTGAACAGCATCTTTCTTAATTTGCCAATCAATTTTGAGTTGAAACAATGTATAGTGCTGTATATTCTGACTCTTCTGCAAACCGCAGAACGTAAAGCTGTATGCATGATCATGTGTTTGTAGGTGCATGTGTTGGACTAGGAAGTATACAGGCCTGTATTTAGAAGAGACAAACTGTGCTAGTGTTGACATTGAAATTACAACCTATATGCCCACATATATATATACTTTGTGTTTATTTTAAGAAGTTTGAAATATACAGTCCTGATGACATTTATATTTTGTATATCTTTTACATAGGTTCACAGGTGTAGTATTTAATGTAAAAAAACTAAATATGCATTTTTTGTGACTGATCGCAGTGATAATGCCTTGCACAATATGTATCTGAAGCAGACTAGCTTGACTGATTTGTCAGTCATGCTTCATAGCATCCTTGTTCAGTTTCCCAACCCTTATGCTAGGTCAAAATTCCCAAACATATTTTTTCTGAATTAAAATATTATATTATTTGTAATACATTAGCCTTTTTCAGCACCAGAGACATTTCTGAAATGTTCCAAACCCTTTACAAAGCTTAAATGTGCCATTATATATATAGCATACTGTAAACACTTGGGTAAATTCAACTACTGTAACATACAATTTATGAAGGGAAGAAAAGGGTTGTATATGCTCAATTCTGTAAAACTTATTTTTCCTTCTAGCATTATACTTTGAGGTTTGGCAAAGTCAGGTAACAGTGGACTTGTTTACTTTCACTCAAGGCAGGAGAACAAGCGCCGTTGTTCCCAGTGCTGCAGCCACACTCCTTTTTTACTCTTCTCCTAGACTAGAGTGCCTGAGCCACTTGAAAATTCCCTGCTCCTGGACTGACTTGTGGCAGTCAGTTATGAAGTTTACTTGCACTCTGGCAAAAAGCTGCACCTAGTACGGAAATATTGCATTGAGGTATGATCACAGTGGTGCCCGAAATTCTGACACATGGCGTTGCAACTCTGGTGTTGCAATCACTTGACTTGGTATTATTTGCCATCTGAATGACATGCACAGAGCCTGGCTTGTTTCTTCCCACAGCGTGAAAGAAGTATGAATGCTATCCAGGCTCTGAACTTTCAGAAAGACAGTGTCCTTCATCCTGGAATTTTTGCACCTTTTGTTAGGCTGTTGCTGGATGCACAGTGCAGTAATGATGATAAATGTTACCTTTAAACAGCATGTCTAGGTCAAAAGGAGTAAAGAGGCACTTCTTCAACATCAGCCTGATCTTGTCTGGCAACTTTTCTTCTTCTTCTTCTGGAGAAACATAGTGTGTTGAAAGGAATTTCAAAAATCATCCCGGGATCCATTAATGTGCACATCTTCTTTTGTGAATGTAAAAGGGATTTCAGAGAGAGTGTAGGCTTTCGTCCTAGTGAATTGTATATGTGGCAATATAGGGAAAATTTAATGTGCTTAATTTGGTAGTGATCTGTTGTTCTACTCCAGTCATGTTGAGAATTCACACCTTTTTCCTACCTTTTAGGACCTTATTCTTCTTTCTTCTGCATTTCTTCTTTGATTTTGAAGAGAAAGAAAACAGGAGGCCATGTGTTCTGAGCAATAGCCTGTATGGTAGTATTGGTAACAGTTCAAGCTTGCCAATATTGGAGTAGGCAGGCATTAGAGCCATAAATCCCAATTTATCATGCAATTATGGCTGTCTGCTTGGCAAAAAACACACTCAGAGTAATTTGCTCTATCTAGATTTCTGGTCCTTTCTAGGTCTATCCCACAACACATGAAGACTTCAAGCAAATCAACAATTCATCAAAACTTACTCAGATATTATTGCAAAATTATTGCTGGAAAAGATACAAGGACAGAAAATCTTGAAGAAAATTTATACATTTCAGATAGAGACAAAAATCTGTGTCCTCAAGTGAAAAATCAAGAGTTCTATAAATTTGACTGCTTGCCCTAATTTAGAGATTGTACTCCATTAGCTTCCTCAGAACTAGAAAATTAGACATGATTCATGGTAAATTTGGAACATGGCTTAATATTCTATCTAACTGTAGAAATTAGCAAACCAAAATACCTTGCAAATTGACCTTTTAAATGCCTAAGTAGCTGACCAGCTTTGAATGCCTAATGCTGAGGGAAGGGTAATAGGTGAGAATTGTAAAAAATATGGTTCTTAACTTCAGTCACTGTTGACTGAAAAAACACTTCTTTAAATTACCTTTATGGTGAAGTTAAGCAGTTTTGTTCTGAAAAATTGTGGTGCACTTTTGTTTGAAGTATGTAACTACAAAGGCATTTCCCTTGATTAGTCAGTGAAGGTGTTTCTTTAGTTCCCTTCAGTTTCTTTGGTTGCCTTTAACATAGACCACATTGTTGAATCACAGAGAAAGGATCAAATACCAACAACATTCCCTGATGTATGTAAGTCAAATGAACAGAAGGTTTTTGAAATAAACTAATAGGTCAAGGATGAGTTCATTTTGTCAAGATTTTCTGTGTCCGTCTAATTACAGACATTGGTTCTGATGTCAGTATCAAAAAGTATCAAAACTGGTGACTTTGGTCTGCAGGTGGCTAGTTGGAAATACTAACTTTAGAAAATTGCCACTGTCACTGTTTACATATTCTCTTCAACTGCACTTGTAACAGGGCCAGTGGACTGTGGTGATTTTTCTAGTTCCCATAACTGTGGTTATTGAGCCATAAATAATGGCTTTATTCACTTATCTGCTGTACAGAAAAAAATCTCTGTTGGGCTTTCAGGTTCCCCTGTGTTGTTTCTGACAAGGAAATCTATACATATACACACACCTGTGCAAGAAGCACAAATGATCTAAGCATAATTTGACCTTCCTATTAATCCTAATGTCACTTATGGAAGCAGTGAATTTTGTAAACCTGTTTCTAAAATAGGTTTTAATAATTTTGCTCCTCCATAGTCTGTCTCAAGTCTTAATGCACATACACGTTGTTCTTACTTGCACTCTGAATTAGTCTCTATTGCATGTTTATGGGTGTTAGTAATTCCCTGGAGAGACAGAGCCAGCTGCCCATTGACATGGGGATGCCACTAGGAATCAGCTGGCTGGTAGTTGACAGAAAGCATCATTCTCCCTCATGCTGGGAGATGGAGCCATAATCTTACCACACCCTTTTAAGGAGGAGTGGAGCAGGGTAGACACATATAGAAAAGAATCACTTAGATCTTACCTGCATATGCAACAGAGCTGGCCACCTGGAGACTAGAAAACTGGCCTGACTCAGACCCTCTGCTGGAGGCAGGAGTAGAGGAAAAAAATTCCCTTTAAAACCTCTGGGTATCATTCCTCAGACTGAGAGTACATTTCCGTTAGGTCTTTTGCCTTTACAGTGTAAGTGACAGACTTAGGAATCTTTAAAATGTTGCTGAAGGAATGAATTTTTTGTTCTCTAGCAACAACACAATTGCCTTTCACTATTACACACACTGTAAGAGAGTTGGCTGTTATATATAGGAAAGGATTGGCAATCAGCATAATAGGATTCTCCAGAGCATTCAGAATACCAACTTATTTCTCCAGACGTCTATTTAAAAAATTGGTTTTTTAAATAGGGATTTTGTATCCAAATGTCTTCAACAGCATTTTAGCAAAGATCTACAGCAATCCAGAAGGCAGGCCCAAGAACTTATGCAATTCTCACAGTGCTGCTATGCAAAGAATTTAATTGGCTTTGAAATCTGTAATATACAACTCTAGCCATTATACTGCTGATATTCTCTACTCTACTCATTTGTAATGATGTCTTTAGTTGTGTACCTGCTCTTTAAACTGGGATGTGCTCTAAATGCACTAAAAGCCCCTTGTTGCCTCTGGCCTTTCCACCCCTCTTTGATTTGCAGTGTGTACTTTTATGCAGTTTACTGCTGTTGGTCTGTATGTATATGTCATACCATAGGACTTTCTCTCTGTACTGTAGCCAAAATATTTTTTGGACAGGCTGTTCTAAAATGTACTGGTATTAATATTGCCATTCACAAATATATTAAATCTTGACCTATTGTTTTGCATCACTGAAAATGCACTTTCTTCATCCATTGTTAATGGCATACATTACACAAAACTTGTGCTTTTGTTTTTTTGAAATGACAATTCATCTGCTTTTGCAGTTTGGTTCTACCCCTCTCCTTCAGACCTTTTCTGTTGGCAAAGTTCTTGCATCAGCAGAGATGAGTTTCTGATGTGTCCAGTTGATCCAGTTGCTGTGTGGCCATGGCAGCTCAAACCTAAGGGTGCCTTGCTAACTGTTACTGTACAAAGAATTGTACCAGAATTTCCATGGGATAAGAGAGATTGAACCGTCAACATGATCAAAGTGAACATGTTGTTAATGCCTTTTCTCTAGTACCTGCTGTCAGCTCTGTTTCTGTTAAAGGGTCTGGAGTTTGATTCCTCCTAGTGGTGCATGTTTGTATGTGTGTATGGCCAAGATTCACTGAAAAATGACACTGTAGGGGAGTCCATATATGTTATATTTTAAAATCAGATTATCTGTGAGCCCAAAATATACTGCTCTATTGCATGAGATAATTTTTCCCTTTACTACAGAGTAGATGCAATCTCAAAATGAATGGTGGGAAGAGAGCAGGCCCTGCACAAGTGTGTCTAATGTATGTAATACGAGTAAGCAAGCTGTGCTGGCTGATATTACTGGGTGAATTAAATCCCTTGACTAGTCAACTCATTAAAGCCAGAGGTTCTTTACTATTAGGTCTCAGTGGATGCATAGGCTTCTACTAACCTGCTAATGTGTCACAGGGATTGTAATGCTGAGGAGTCTGATTTTGGTTGCTCCTCCACCTGGAGGGGGGGCCACTGCCTGCGGCAGATGTGCCTGCATAATCTTTTGCCAGTGCCCTGAAATTTCCCTAAATGAGTTTACTGCAGCTAGAATAATTTCTAAATCATATTCACAGTAGGAAAGGACTGTCATTGAAGAAAATTGCACTCATATGTGAACTCTGCAAACATGACACTGCCAGTTGGCATGGTGACACAGAAAATCATACTGAATTTTACTTCTGTATCACAAGATATCTGCAGCAGGTCAGCTGTTCTGTACCATATATGATGTAGAGCTGCTTAAGATGTTGTTGGAAGGCCACCACAGCCAGATATGTGTGTACCTATGTCCTGCTTGTTTCTTTGCAGGATCTTTCTAGTTTCCACAAAGATATTCTGATTGTTTTGGGAGTTTGGGATTTTTTTTCTTCCAAATTCAGCTGAGGACTGTTGACCTACCCATGCTGTTGCTGGTAAGAAGTCTCATAGGAGTTCCTCTGAAGTCAAAATATCTACTTAGAGAAGTAGCTGGCTACCAAAGGAGGTAAGATGGCGAGATGTGAACAAGCCAGTTCACAAAGTGGTTCATACACTCTTACGTCTTTGTGTACACACACACGCACACACACACACATCTCTTAGGAACTTTTCCTCCAGGAAGTCTCACAGTGTCCAGTGCAGCTGGTTTTTGCTGTAAGACACTATTTACTGCATATATGAACACCACAGTCAGACACATGGTACATATAGAAAAATGATGTCTAATATTGTATATAAACAGACTCCTTCCAAAGAATGGTACTGAAATTTTTACATAAAAATAGCATGGGACTTAATGGGATCCAGCAGTTTCTGAAAGCCCAATTTCATGTAAGTAAATGCAATCAAATCTTTTAATGAAAGAAATGTGCTTATGCATGTCATCTTTTCCTTCAAACTATTACAAGCCTACCTTACAGCTCTGATCCTGATTTTGCCTCTTGTACTGAGGGGGAAAAAAAGAAAAGAAGTGAAAATAGCCATAATAAGAAAAATTCTCAAGCTTAGGCACTGAAAAATAGCTGTACTGGTCTCCCTGTACATGGGTGAGACTTTGACACCTTAAGATTAAACAGTATTTTCCATACAAAGATCTTCCATTTCTCCTCTCTGTAGTTTTACTCTTTCCTTCCCTCTCCTTCCATCAGAAGGTGACCATTCAACCACCTAAAGAGAAGAGAAATAGGCCTGGTAAAAATAGCTGTGTGGAGGCTTCTTTTCACTTTCCAGCTTCTCTTCTGCAGCCCTCCAGACCTGCAAAACACATGATGTTTCTACAGATCAGATGTGAGGAAACAGAGAAAGATGCCTTTTGTCATCTTTCTGCAACAGGAACTGCATCAGCCACTTTGGGGCTGAATAATTTTGTGGGTCTTTTTTCCTACTGTAGTGTGGAAAAAGCTTTTTCCTTTTCTGCGCAGGAGTCTGTATTCCTTTTAACCACCTCTTGGATGGATTCTGCAATTTTAATTCATTTTACAGCAAAATTTCACAGCAGTTGGGACAGAAAGTGAAGAATTCCTCATTTACTATTGGAAGTTGGCCAAAAGCTGAACTAGATGTACAGAGGGCCAAGACAAATTTAAAACTGTTTAAAAATCTCCTGCCAAAGTGATCTGCAGTCAGCCCACCAAGGTTTTTAGAAGTGAACTGTCACCTTAAGCTTGGCTCCAACTTCTTTCTCCTGTAGTGAGTGGAAAGTGGATGATGAAAGTAATTTGCAACATTCAGAAATGAAGATAGCAGTGGTCGGGTGATTTAAGTAGCATTACGCTGCTTGCACAGCCTCCTATGAGTTATGAGTTAGATCCTCTGTTTTTCCTAGAATGCCATTTAGTGCCAGCCTGCATGTATTTTGGTGTAGACTGCTGTCTCATAGGATGTATACATTTAGATATGTCTAGGAGAACCAGGCTCATGTAATGCTGGAATCATCATCTCTGTCATCATGCATGAAACATTAGAGAAAATCAAAGCTCACTAACTGAGAGTGCCTGCTTTCCTTTTATGTCTCTATACACACAGATATGTACACATCACATGGATATATGCACTGATCAATTTTTTTTTTTATGCTTCCTTTTTGTTTTTGCTCTGTATGGAAACAAGATCAGGCCTATACATGGTTACAGTCAGTCTTATCTAAAATGGAACAAGCAGGGTTGTTATGCTGGGCTTGGGATCCCAACCAAAATCCGAATGAAAGGAGGTGTTGAGACATTTTAGGGTAGGAACTTGAACCAAGTAATTTATCATTCCTTTCAGCTAAAGCAGTCCTAATCCTTTCTCATGCTATTTTGGTCAAACATTGTAGGTTTGCATCTGTCTTTACAGGATCAGTGTGAGTATATTCAAATTTTTCCCTACCTACATTGTCCTGTGATTTGGAGAGAGGCTGTAGAAAAAAAGACTTTGATTAACAGTGAAGATTCCCCCCAGTTCAGGAAGACTGGATTCAGTTCATTCACTTGACACACAGGGGTCAAATATAAACTGTGTCTGACAGGAATATGTTGAAAGTCAGAGAGGAACTGAGTCTTTAAATTCAGACTTTTGGTTTAGTTTAGTTGCTATTTGGACCTCTCTAAAATCCAAAATCAAATCTCAGATTAATCTGCCAGTCCCAATGCCTCCCCCAGAGTATGACATTGAAATGCCTGAAAAGAGGAACTTCAAATTTTACATGCATGTATAAGTATTATCAGTGTACAGAGACTGTAATGATTCTCACAGCACTTCATGCAACTCAAAATTTCCTGCTAATATTTCACACTGGTGATCATTAGCCTGTAAGACCAACTGTGTAAAAGCTATGAACCCACAGGGGAAACTACAACAAAAACACAAAAAACAAAACCCACAGAAAAAAGTCCAAGCTCCAGCCACATGTGGGAGACCTCTACTAAAACAAGGAATCAGATACCAGCTTTGCTGCATAGGCTTCAGCGCTGATGACTTATTGCCCTAGATGGATATAAAAAAGGAGTGGTCTCTTCTTCCCGTACAGATGAACTTCTCTGTGTTCATAGCTGGATTCCCAGGTTTGCACTGACTTTCCTGTAAGAGCAACAAGTGTCAGAGTTGAATTGAAATAAGCTCTTGTGCCATAAGTGGATACTGATGTCATTAGCTATCATCTTTGCTCCAGAACTGCTTGCTGCTGCTACTAACCAAGAAAGGTAGGAGGAAGAAAGGACTTCTTGGCACCCACAGCAAGTTTAGGGTCGTTGAAGGGGGAAGTTCACAACGTTTCTTGTCCTAAACACTGTGAAAAGCCCAACAGCCACACTTCTCTTTCTGAAATCCTTTGTGTACACACCCACTCACTGCTGACTAAAACTGTTTTTTATGACAATGATATTACCCACCACTGACTTTCCATATTACAGGAAAGGCCAGCTGCCGCAGGCCTGGAGTAAGGAAATGCCACTCTTGATTTTCTTATTTCTTTGGCAGAGACACAGACAATTTGGTTTTCATTACACACACAGCTTTTATTTTTGAGTTGGATCTAGAGGAGGGGCTATTCACCATCTCCATCACTTCAGACAGGCTTTGATCTGCAGCATTCTTTAATGCTATCACATTAGTACTGATCACTACACTTTGTTGGGAGGTAGAATAAGCAGTTGTGATCCAGCTCAGTAATAAATCTGGGGGCTGGGAAGACCACTCTTCTCTCCACAAGCAGCTTACAGCGTGAGAGCATGCTAGGTAGGAGGTGTTTAAGCATTGCACTGGTACTTGTTTACCTTCTAGTGTTTTCTGCAGTCCTGTGGAGCAAGCATTAACAATCCCGGTTTTGAAGTGCAGGAAAATGAAGCAGAAAAAGAAATAGCAGGGAACTCTTGACTTTCTGGGGGTAAGTGGGAGGAAGGAAGTGAAGCACAAGATTGGAGCAGACACAGCTGTAGCAATGTAAGATGTGCCATGCTCTTTTCTACTGCCCTTTGAAGAAGGAAAGGGTGAAACTTGCACTAACCTTACAAGCCAAACAATCAGACTGATGTCAACCCACCACAGTGCTCCAGTCCAAAGATGTTACTGTGCCATTAATGTGCCCTTGTTGTGGTGTAGAAGACTTTCTGTCGCCATTGCCCAAGCAAAGTTGGTCAAAACTGATAATGCATCAGTCTGGCCTGACACAGCATATGCGGTGTTCCTGGGTGCCCACTGCAACAGGCTGGTTTGTAACAGCCAAGTGAGGTCAGAAACCAGTCCCCAGTGATCTGTACCAGGCTACCGAAGGGCCAGTGGCAGGTGTTTGGCTCAGGTGCTGAGAAGACGAGACCTGAGCTTTGCATCCTGCTTCTCCATGTGGGACCTCAGATTCTTAGGCCTCTCTCTTCTCCCTCCCCAACATGAAATGTTAGGACTACATTGTATTAACCACAGATGTCATTGAAGACTGAGGAGGTACCTTTTGTTCTGCCTAGGCTCATTTCACAGGGAGTAACTTATTGGTTGGGAACAGTCGGTATTTGCTTTCATAGATTAGCGAGGAAAGAATTTTTTTGAGATTTGGTCATTATCTCAAGTACTTTGATAACTCTGTCAAGCTTATTCTACATTTCAAACTGTGTAGCAATTGGGCAAATAGTTCTATAAATCTGTATTTTCAATCTTAAGAGGTTTTTTTCGAAATGGATGTATTCCCTCCTGAGGTACATCCTTGTACATATATGTCTGGTCTAACCACTGCATGTTACAGTAAGTTTTCTGGCTTAATCCAGAGAACAGAAACAGTATCAAGATGGATCATGGGACTGTGACTCTGGGGACCTGTGGTCAGTTTCTTGATCTACCAGGACCTGCCTTAGCTGATCTTCCTCAAACCACTGGGTGAGATTCTCAAATAGGGACCTAGTCCTTGCTTATTTCTGCTGGAGTGAGTGAGGCGCTTGCATGGTTCTGCAGCCCTCAGCTTGTGTTCTTCTTGTGCAAAATAATGGTTATAAGAATGCCTTCTTTGGCTGACTGTTCTTTTTAGGTTATGTTAGTCACTCTGCAGACACAGCAGAGAGAGAACAGCAACTTCTTTTCGTCCCAGAAGGAATAGTAACAAACCCAAAATCCACTGAGATCATTAGAAGCCTTTTCTCTCTTGGATCATGCCCTGTGTGTTTAAGATCAATTTTTTATCAAGCATCACTAAATTTGTGAGAGTTGAGCCATGAAAGAAGGACCTGAACAAATGCAAAGAGAATTCTTTTCTTTGATTAACAAATATCACCCAATTACATTTTGGCAAAATTTCCTGAGTGTTAGTCCTAGTTCTGGGAAAAAGGAGAGTGTCCCAAAGGCCGGCTGTAACAGCACATGAAAAGAACTGCACTTGCACTGTCATGAAACGAACTTACTATCAAGCTAGTGCATAGTTATTAAAATATTGCTGAATTTACCATATAAGGCCTATTGGATTCCAAGCTGGACCAGTCTGTGACTGTCAGTATGATTTAACAGATTCCATGCATCAGGTTCCAAATCTGCAATACTTTATTCTCCTGCCCCTGATTAAGGTCTTGGATCCATACAACTCTCACATTTAATTGCACTGTTCTTGGTTAAGAACACATCTTTAATCAAGTGCTGGGCAGCCCCTGTTAGCACAATCAGATGTTCTAATGAAAGAAAGGAATTGTAGGTGTTGCCAGCAGAGCTCACACAGAGAACAGTTAGAAAGGCAGGCAAGCAGAGGGCTGGAAAATTTTCTGTCTCTTCTCTTTAATCAACCCCCCCTCTCCTGCTGACATTTTCTGACTCAGTAGAAGCTGCCAAATTGCAGATGGTTGTGGGGCCTGCATGAATCAGAATAAAACAAGGAAGCTAGTATTTGTAGAAGAGATTGGAACAGTAACAAATAAGACTGACCTGATTATTCGAGCATGGTCGGACATAGTGCCAAACTGCATCTTCTGATATTTGTTGTGTGATTTATATATCAGTACATACTGCAGGACACAGTCAAAAAGTGCTGCATCCCTTTTGTGTCTCCTCTGCTGTGAATCTAGTAGTTTTTTGTGCTCTGAACCTCCTGACTTCTGAATTTTTCTGTACTGGTTATATCAAACACTATTTAGAGTGGGCAGCAATACCAGATCAGATAATGTTTGCTTCTATAGCCATAAGTATAGATATTTTGTTGCTAATGTTTTTAATTGCTAGGCAACCAATATTGCATTTTGATAAAGTTGTGCTATTGCACACTGGGACTTGTCATTTCAGCACTATATCAGTGTATGGAAGTAAAAGAATCACACATTGTTGACAATAGTTGGTTCTTATATTCACTCTGAGGTCACTTTTGCTACTCTGTCTGATGCTTTGCCAGTGAAGGCCCGTGTTGGAGAAAAAGAACAGGTTCGAAGTTTAAAGAATACAGGCAAAAGAGAAGAAAGCTGAGCTGCAGGCAAAAGTCATCAAGCACTGCTTCTGCCCTCCTGACACTCTGGCATCTGACTAAACTCCTCCAGGAGTAGGGCTGCAGCTGCAGTACAAGCCCAGCTAGACCTTGGCAGCACTCAGCAGCTTCATGTACTTTGTGGGAGGGAGGGGAAAAAACCAAAGGAAAACAACACAACTAAGTAACAAAAATAACCCCTGGAAGTAGGAACATGAGATAATTCATTCTGGAGATAACATTTCCCTGATTCTCAGTCACACGAGTATGTATCTGTGCACATTGATGGATTGTCTCTTTCACGTGCTCTCTTTGGAGTGCAGTGACACTGTTCCCACTTTGTAGCTGGAGAGCAGAGGCACAGAGAGACCGACGTTTTAAAGGCATTGAACTGTGTAATTCCAGAGAATTTGTGTGGGATTCTGGTCTCCAAACCAAGTTTCAGCATCTGAAACTATGCCCAGCTATTGTCTTTCATCGCTCCCTGGCCAAACTCAGATTACATGGTAGAGAAGGAAATTGAACCTACACCTCTCACACCCTCCATTATAGCTACATCCCCAAGACTGGGGTTTGAGCCCTGCATACTTGTTCTGTTACAACTCTGGACAGGACTCTGCTTTAAGCTGTAAATACATTTAACTTGCCTTTCTGCATTAAGGGGAGTCTGCTTTAATGGCAAAATAGGTTAGCCGTGTATGTGGTGAAAATATACATTTTTTTTAACCTGCTTTTCTTTCATTTGGGAAAAAAAAACAGGTTAAAAACTTCCTTTCAGGAAGCTGCCTTCATTGTCTTCCTGATTGACTTCTGTCTGCATAATTTTATGTGTTTTTAGTCTTGTTTCTTTTTATTCAAAATTTTTTATTCCCAAACATTTTATATCCCAGACTTTTCAAGTATCCATTAAGGGGAATTTTGCTTTGCCTCTAACTATGCTTTGGATTTGTCTCCAATTCTGTTCTCTCAAAATCTGATTAAAAATGTGTTTTGCATAAGAAATTCTCCCTGAATTATCAAAATGACACAGAGCATATTTCATACTGTTCTCCATCACCTTCTTTTTGTAATCTGACATAAATCAGCTGTTGTCATCACTGCTGCAGATTGGGCAGAGGGTTTTTTTGTGGTACCCTATGCCAACACCAAGTTAATTCCTAACATGGATTACAGATGCCCTGGGGCACATCCACACAACAAAGTGGAACTGGGGCACTCGCTGACCTGAGAGATGGTAAGACATCCAATGTCACTTTGCAGTTGTCTTTGCATCACTTTGACACAGCTTAGTCATGGAATTAACACCTGGGTCTCAGTGAGCCCTGCAGGTTAACGTGGTCCCTCTGAAAGATGATTTTCAAGAAGCTCCAGACATTCATTTGTAGGCAGTGAAATTACCATGTTTGCTTGTTACTTATGTGGTTAGAAAACACACATGCAAAAGAATAAACTTTCGTTTTAGAAACTTGTTATTTTGTTTTGCATAGCAGTGGCCAGCACATGCTAATATGAGACCAAACCACAGACTAAATGACATGTTTCTTTCTGCAGACAAATTTAACTTGCATTGAAGTCTATGGGAGTTTTGCCAATGACTAGTGGAAATACTAGCAGTTCCTTAGGGTCAAACAAAGAGCACAACACTATCAGGAAAAAAATAGCTGAAAGCTGCACTTGAAACATATATGTAAAAGTCCTGCTTGTAAGAACTTCACTGGCTGGACTTGCAGAGCTGCTCAGGAGCAGTCTCCAAACTGTGAGGAAATTAGTATGATACAGTTCCATCAAGGTTTCCAGCTTTTCTAGTAAAATATGACCCTCTCTCCCTTTAAAGACAATGATAATTAAAGAATGCAAATGCAGTACATGGAATCTGATTGCTTAGACCTTTATCCTGTTTAGTGCTCGTGATCCCTGGATTTATTTAAGAAGTGTTTAAGTGGATAAAATTGTTTCGGGAAGTGAACTGTTCTCTTAGATTACCAGAGTGTATTTCATATTCTGCCAAGGTAGGGTTCCAAAAAAGATGCCCTCTAAAATAGGGTAGATGAAATAAAGTAGGAGTGTAATCATATGCTGGGTAATTGTTTAAAAACATCAAAATATTAAGAGACATGCATTTTAATGTGAGAAATAAATGTAGTTGAGTACTTTTTGGAGGCATCAGGGGAGATTTGGACTGCATTGTGTCAGACACATATAAACATACATTAATCAGAACTTGTGGTCATGAAAAGTATGCAGCATTAAAGCAATGAGATAGAGCCTATCCATAAGAATGGGTAAGAAAGGGTTTATCCTTGTGCTGAAAGTTTCTATTGCAGTCCGAGTCAGATAGAAACTATCATTGGGATTGTTATAATCAAAATAAGTGTAACTACTGAAGATTCAAATGCTCTAGTGCAATTTATCACACCAAGAGGCATCCTACACCTTACATTTCTTGTGACTGTGCAAATATTAAGAAACTTTTTACTGCTACCTGTGAGCTCATAGGTTCACCAAGTTCAAGGTCAGCAATGACTCATTTCTGCATGCCTAGGTCATAGCAGAGGTACTAAGTATGGTCTGGTATTGGAAGTATCAGGTCTGACCACCTCCTAACATTGCATGTTTACATATTTACCCTGGTGATTCTATTTCCACAGCAGCGCTCATTCTGTCTCTGTGGGTCTCAGTATGGCCTGTGAAACTGGATAGCTTTGTCAGAAATGGAGGAGGAAGATGTGACCAACTGAGCATGAGAATCAAGTACACCTGATGCTATGTAAAATGTTACATCTGCAAAGCTTTGGGCAAGCAGTGATTTGGTAATGTGAATTCACATTTTGTGTCAGAATAACCACTAGGCAATCCACACACAAGTGTGACTTGGTACCTCATGCTTGCTTGGACTACTTGAGTAATACAAAGCCATTACAAAAGGGAAAAAACCCCAACTTTTGGCAAAATGTACATCCCCATAATGCACATTTTCCGTGGAAATCAGATTTCAGACATTAGCAACTTCCCAGGACACAGTCAGAGTCCATAATCTCAACAGCCAAGAGGCACAGACAAGAGCAAGCCGAACTCACCTTTCTCAAAGGCAAAGCTATTTTGGGATCCACCCTGACTGGGTCAGGCTGATGGGTATTTCCAGATCCTGGTTTCTGATGTCTGTAACTCACTAAGTGCAGTGTGTTTTCTCCCACCAAAGAATAACTGTGTCCAAGAGATAAATGGGGCTACCTTATATTTTGCTATTGACTGCTACCTCTTTCTCTCACTGAATCTCAGTCTATCTCTTGTCATGTTTCTCTGGCAGTTTTTTAAAAAAAAGCAAGCAAGCACAAGCAAGTTTCTTAAAATTTTTGCTTTTGTGAGACAAAAGGAACTTGATACTATTAGTTGCTGTAGGCAACCTCCATATAGATGTGAATGCTCTCCTGGAGCACCAAAGGTGTTCTGCCTCCTGGCTTTTCACCTTTCAAGAAGTTATCCTCACTGGCTGTCAGAAAGCATTAAGTGCTCTGGAGAAACCAGGGATGTAAATGCACTATGAAAAATAGATGCATCAAATTATAATAATTACCATTGTACTTACCATATTGCAGCACAAAATTGAATACTTTTGGTTTGGTTTGGTTTTTTGTAAAGCTTTCGTTATGTTTTTTATATCTATTAGGAAACAGAGATAAAACATCTTTTCTCAGTGTTTCTCATTCCTGAAGAGGAAAAATGGCTGAAAGTTGAAAATATGTGCTTCTCCCAGGTCCAGTTCTCATTAAGTACACGGTATTTGGATTTTATTTCTTCATGTTCTGAGTATCTGAAGTCTGCTGATTGATTTGTGAAGGTTTTCCTCAAGCTCACATGGACATGAGATCTCTGCCACACTACTGAATTGCTGGTTAATTCCCATGTGTCACACAAGACCTGGGTGTCTCTAGTAATTCTCTATGTACCAGTTGCTAGTATCCTATAGACACAAAGTAATGCAAAACAGCTCAGACCATGGAGAAAACAAAAAATGAAATCCAAGGCCTACAGCCAGACCTAACAATACAGGGCTTAGGGATTTTGGGTTGTTCTCCCCTCTCTACCATTCATCTGCTCTGAAACTTTGGACAAGTCACTTTGTCATCTTTCTTTCTTTCTTCACTTTTATTCTCTCTCTCATTTACTTAGGTTAAAAGAACTTGAAGGATCATATGTACTTGGGATCTTTACACTTTCTCCATACAAAGAATTCATAAGCTTGTTGGGGTTTGCATCCAGCTAGGATATGAACCTTTTTGTTCCTACCGCCTTAGAGAGCACTCTTGTGAAGGACACTTACAGGTAAGTGGTGTAAGTTCAGTGAAGGGATTAAATATTAACTGAAGCAAGAGCAGTCAATGGTGCAGTGCCTGAGGGCAGAAAACAATAGCCATTAGCCTCAAATATTTCTAAGTGAATCTGACTCCTAACAAAACCACTGCTGTGACTCACAGCTGTTATGCCATGTAAATACTTTTCTCAGAGACAATAAAATATAATTGGAGTCAGCTTGTTGTTATTGATTAGAACATAATGCGTTAGAGAGCATCCTTTTGCTTGCACTCTATTTATAGGCCCTGCATCATGGAACAGTTGTTACAGCTTTTCCATCCTCACTGCATAATCGTGAACAAAGCATTAAACATGCATTCCAGTTAGCCCCCTAACTTGAGCCTGTCAAAAGTGACAGGGGGTAAAGTCAGCCAGACAATATAATATTTAGCATTCCTGTAAGAATCTACACAGATAGAGTGAAATCCGGGGGGAAATGGGTGTGATTTAGCAAGGGAGGTTAGCTTTCTCTCTATGGGGTGTGCTACACGTTGAAGACGTGGTATGTATGTTTACACTGCCAAAAACTTTACAGGGCAGATGGCACTATGTCAGTATTTTATCCCTGCAAAAGTGGCTCTGTGCCCAGCTCTGCAGCTTTTCTTCCACTCCCTCCAGGAATCTGCAGTCCCAGGAGAGCCTTTCTTAAGGAGGCTTGCAGTGGAAAACAAGGCTTGTGCTCTGCCAGACCCAATTCACTTTAAATTGTAGCCAACTGAATGAGGTGCAAGCTAACAGGCACATAAGCAGGAAAGTACCTTTAGGCTAACGCAATGCAGCTGCACGCACAGCTAGAGAGAAACTACTGTGCTAGCAAAATACTCTTCCTACCCCTTGCTTTGAGTGCCATGGAGGGTTCAACTTTGAGACTGCTGCCTTCAGAGCTGTTTCTGCGTGGTGGTAATAGTGCAGGACCACAGGAAGCCTCTGATTTAAAGTCTGCTTTCTGCAGGGGTGCAGAAAGTGGCCATCTGAAGAATGAGGTTTATACAGGCCAAGACTGATACTGTGGCAGCATGATGCATTCCCTGGAAAAATAGCAATTGTAGTGCTCTTGAACAAGTCCCTTTGGTCTAAAGTTTGGCGTAACTTCCCACAGCCCCAAGGGTGAGGTTACTGTCATACAAAGCCCTCCTTCCTGACAGGAAGCAGGTAGTTAACAACCAAGGTCCCACCTGGGCAAAGCACATGAGCATATGATTAACTGTGTGAAGTTAAATTCCTGCCCAACTAGTTCACTGAACTGGAGCCAAAGGATGGAAAAGGTGATAGCAAAGGCAACGTTCCACAGAAAATGCGGAAAACAAAAAAAAGAAGCAAGTTACTGGAAACACGACAATCCTTAGGAATTCCTATACTCCAATGGAGTCCTTCTTTTGTCCCTGGTTGCAGCCTAGCACATCCATAGTGTGTTGGAGCAATTCACCCTGGAGGGGTCTCTATTTCAGTGGAAATTATTTTAGGAGTGTCACTTATTCTGATTGCTAGTAGTGATTGCTGGTAGTAATTGTGTAGTTTTCTGGCAGAGAAAGTGAGTAGTACTTAAAAGTGGGGAGCAAACAGCAGTAGAAGACCTACAATAAATGGTGCTGTTTACTAGCTATGAACAAATACAGTTTGCTCCAGACTGTGCATCCTTCAGCTAGAGCAGACCCCAGACCTCTGGGCACCACAAAGCAATGAGGACCTGCTATGAATAGACACTGAAGGCTGTTTTGAGAGTCTTCTGAAGGTACTAAATGTTTTTTTCAAGACTAGATCTTTCATTTGTCCTTCACGGTATGACACAACAGGAAATTCTATTGCTATGATATATTAACTTGGATATTTTAGTCCTGGCTGTCATTTTGAGCAAAACAGACAGTAAAAGCACCAATCAAGTTGAAACAGAATTTATGTCTACTTCAAGGTGTTTCACATTTGCTGCTGTGGGTAAAAGGTGCCAAAGGCAGATGCATTTCTCAGTGACATGTTTGTCTGCCTGAGTCCCCTGCAGCCTCAATGGTGTCTGGGAGCAGACCATGGAGCAGTGCAGCAGTGCTCCTGCCTCTTCCCTGCAAAACTTTCATCCCACACTTTCAGTGGCAGTGGTCCCCCATGAGCTTCTAGTTGTTGTCTCATGTATCTCCAGAGTGTAAGTAAGCAAATTAAATATCTAGAGGAAAGAATGCATATTGTTCCCAATGTACAGGGTAAAGTGCAGGAGGGGGTGAAGGAATGGGCAAAGAATGATGGATTATCTCATATCAGATTCCTGTGGGCCTCAGGAGAATATGTGGATCCCACTCCTCACCACTACATGTGGTCCTTGAAGTTAAGTTGAGCAGCCAGAAGACCCATCTGAAAGATTAGCATAATCTGTGTCTGCAGGGAATGGTTTGATGCTAGAAGTATCTTGTGAAAATGTAGGCACTGTCCTTTGGACCATGTGGTGTGCGATATGAGTTTGATCTTAAACACTATATTGTATCCATAGGGGGTCTATAGCAGCACAAGGTCGTGATGGATAGCACACCCAAATTGCTGTACAGCAAGGGCAGGATCTGTGCAAACCCACAAGCTTTGACAGGGCCACTGGCCAAAGGATATACATTATCTCCAAGGCATGATGAGAGATGCCATTGAGTTTTTATGGGCCAGAGCTGGGTTGTCTTCATGGCTGTTACCTCAGACCAACCAAAGCTGTCAAACCCAGTAGAATCTGCTGCCCCAGTGCTTGACAGAGGACATTGTCCAACAAAAGCTGAATTGTTCATAAGATGCTCCCCAAGAACCTCCTTGTTGTGCCTGAATTCATGTGGAAAGGGAGAACAAAAATCCCTGAGGGATTTCTGTCCTGCTGCTGCTTCCCTGGCACAAGACAGGCTGATGGGCATCAGAGCACGCAGGCATTGAACGAAAGAGGAGATCACCACAAAAGGAAGCCAAAAGATCAGGCGCTGCTCCAGGCATGGCTGCTGATGTATAAAATATAATCCAGCTGGCATGCAAAACCTGGTAGCTGCCAAACATATCCCATGAAGAGCTCAGGGTGGTCTCCAGGGCTGGACCATTGAAAGGAAAAAAATGCACTAAAGGCAGCAAGATGGGGGAATGTTGCCAAGTCAGGACAAAAGTCACGTGTGTGCCAGTTTCCATGCTTGTGAGGACAGCTCTGCTGTGCCTGCGAGAAAGGACCTACCCATGGGCATGGACACACATACACAGGCACATGCTCAGCTCAGGCACACACATCCCAAGGTGCCTCGGACTCACATTGCCCTGCGATACCACCAGTATCAGATGGTGCTGCTGACTCAGAGTGCAGCCTGTGCTGCTGCCAAAGGGGACTTTACTCCCAGCCGTGCATTCCTAGGGCTAGTGCTTGTGTTCCCTCCTGGCAGGCAGGATCCAGGAAAAGGTGCAGCTGAAAACTGACCCAGAGGAAAAAAAATGACTCATGTTCAGCCTGACTCAGTTTGCCATGGTCTCTACTTCTGCTGGTGACAGTGCAAGGGACGCTTTGGACAAGTGCAGCAGGGCCAGTCTTGTCCCTTTTGGTGACAGTGTGAAATCAGATCTGTGCACATGAAATCCCAGACTGGTTCATACAGGTCAGACTTAGACCAGCATTCAAAGGTTTGTTTCAAGGAGACTGTTTTTCTGGACTGTTCTTTTAGACTGAAATAGAAAGAAGCATTAGTCTTGTGGCCTGCCACGCCAGCGAGCTCTTTGCCCAGTTTCTGTGCCTCCCAGGAAGACCCATGATCCTTTCTCTTTTGTTTTTGCTATCAACATACATTTGTCTTTAGCTCATATGCTCATCCAAAGCTTGTGACTCAGCAGACTTCAGCACCACAACATGCTGTGCAGCCTTCACTGGTTGCTCCTCTTGTTTTCATGAGGTTTTGCTAATGGCAGCTTGTGTCTGCTCCCGTTGAGTCAGGAGAAGTGCCCACCACATCTCTGTTTTGCAGTCGTGTCTCTCAAGCAGTCTTGTAGAGACAGTCAAAACTGTCAGGACTTGTGCACTCTTGAAGATAGATCTTCCAGAGGTTGATTTCCTGATGTTTAACCCCTGCATCAGAACCTTGTGGTGGGAGGGGGAGCAGACCTCTCTCCCTCTCATCTAAAAGGCCGCAATTCATTCCGACACAACAAGCATGTTCATGATCTACATGAGGCTCAGTCCTGCAAGTCTGCTCTGGGCATCCCTGTGGTTAATACTTGTATTTGTATTTGTGTATTTTTCTGCTCTTCAAGTTTTTATATTCTGGTTTTCTTTTTCATTTGTACATGCCTGGTCAAATAATTTTCTCTTTATGCTATGCTTTCTTTCTTTCCATTCTGCTTTTGTCTACCAGGGATGTGTCATTTCATGTTGCTCCCCTCACTATTTACATGTGCAGCCCTGCATACCCCTCTCCCTGCATGCCCATTCATTTGCTACTGCCTTGGCCCTGACTGGTTGCCCAGTCTCTTGGAGCTGTTTTGAACTGGAGCAAAACTGTGTGCACACTTGGAATGTCAGTACGTGCACAGACTTGAGATTGCCCGTAATGGTCAGTCAGAGGCCAGAGAACTTCCCAGAAATTCAAACCAGCTAGAGCCAATAGTTTTTGATAATAAACTATGTCAATAAAGAAAATAATATCGGAAATTTAGAAGCATGTATGTTTACTCTTCCAATATTTTCAATTTTTCCTACTCTCTTCTAGAAAGACATAAATGTATGAATTAATGATCAGCTCTGGCCCTCCAAATACTAGAAATTAACTTCATGGAGTGCATTATCTGAGCAGAGCACTCTGACAGTGTGTGTACACGTGGCTACTCATGTGACAGCCATGTGACAGTGTGGTTTCACCAAAGGTGATAGATACAAGCCTTGCATTTTATCAGATCAGATTTCCCCTAAAAAATGGTTGAGTTCTTGAACACAGAAATATCCTAAATGCAGACATTTGCATTTTCAGGATTTTTCAGTCTTCATGCATCCAAAAATAATAATTAAAAAAGTAATCCCCAAATCGCTGAACCAAAAATACTGCTACAAAAAATGCATTTTTATTTTCTGTGTTTTCCAGTGCCTGCCCAGTGTTCCCCTCTCCTACACTATCAAGCCTCACGCCAACCTGCTAGACTATCTTTCTTGTAAAAAAGTGATATGGGAATGAAGGTGGTGAGTGGCACTGGAAATACATACTATGCCTGATTGGAATCCTTGTGTGTGACAGAATAATGAAAGCATACATCTGTCCTCAGTGTTCTGATAACTCATCAGTTATTTGCATTGCACTCCAAAATTCTGTGGTAGCAGGCAGGGCTCTGTGGTTACCCCTAGCAGTAGTAGCAGGAGTGGTTTTAGCCATGCAAGAGCGACTGCTTTGGTGGCTGAATGCAACACCGTGCCCACTGCCATTGGGCCAAAACCTCAAAAGTTCAAAGGTATTTTGTGGGTCATGTTACTTTGGCCACTTCGCCCCATATAATATCGAAATCTTGTGTGTTTTTTGGAAGAGGCAGCTTCCCTTAATCCATCAGAATTATTTCCATTACAAACAAACCTCTCATGGTAGATCTGGAGCCTGTGCTGCCTTGTGCCTGTTGGCTCTGACAGCAAATTCCCCATGTCAGGGTGGGGGTGGAAAGTGAGTGTCAACACTCCAGCACAGCGACAGCCCCCCTGGAAGCCACTCAGATCTCACAGATCTCACATCCTGTGCCACATTGGTGCCAGCCCCATCAAAGCCTGAGCTAATGCAGGGGGAGAGTGATGGAGCACTGCTGGGTGGGGACCCCAGCTCTGGCAGCAACCAAAGAAGGGACAAGAGAGGGCTGAAGGTGGTGGATGGAGGCAATGGGGAGTGAGAGGGGGAGCTCCACAAGGAAAGGACCCAGGAAGATAAAAGGCCATAGAGTGGGATGTTGGAGGGCAGCTGAGCAGAGGGATGGAGAGCTGGGGGACACGGTAAGGAAGAGGGTAGGAAGGGGAAAAGATGGTTACATGGGAAACCATGGAAAGGGGGACAGAAGAGGGGAAATAAAGAAAGGGGACTATTTCAGACACCCAGAAGGGAAATCAGGTGCTGGGAAAGGTAAGGAATTGTCCGAGGTGACAGAGGTACCTGGGGAGAAGACCAGCAGGAGGGACAGCATGAGGACTGGCAGGAAAGTTGTGGGCAAAAGAGAAAAGGTAATGGGGAGAAGGTGGAGGGAGGCTGGACTTTGCGTAAGAACAATCAGAAGAAGAAAAAGGGAAAGGATACATGCAGGACATTAGAGTAATAGGATAAATAAAGAAGGAAAGTGAAGAAGCAAGGAACTGCCCAGGACTTCGAGAAACTTCGGTTTATGTAGAGCTGTTCCAGCCCAGCTTTTGAGGGTGACTCTCAGGACAGACTCAGGAACCTGTGTTAAACAAACTCTGATTTTTGGAAACTTCCTTCCAATAGTAATGAAGCAGAATGCTTGAAAACTGGCACATTTCCTATTTCACAGAGATGGAAGGAAAGAAAAAGAATAGTCTTGTCCATAAAGGCAGTAATTACAACCACATGCTCTTAAAGCAGAACTATTTTTAAAAGATCATTCTAATATTTTTTGTTTATTAACTGTCTCTGGGGAGGATAAGTGTAGTAAGTGTAATATGGAATTAAGCAAGCTGCGTTTGTAGTACTGCCTGCTGATGGATGGAGTAGTGCTTGGATGCTGTACATACATGCCTGTGCTGTGCATCACTGGGTAGCAGGTAGGGAGCCAAGATGCAGTTTCTCCAGTGGATTTAGCCAGCCTGGTATTGCAGTGCTGCTGGATGGGCTGCACTCTCAGAGTGAGAGCTAAGGGGAGGAGGAGACTCTCCTGGAACGGGAGCAATGTCTCCCCACCCTGCCTGGGTGACCAGAGGCCCCTGCCAGGCACGGGCCAGCTGGAAAGGAGCTGGTTTCCAGCCACTTCCAACTGGCTTGGCTTCTCCTGCCTCACAGGCTGAACCAAGGCAAGGGAATTCAGCCCCTAAAGCATCCAATTCTGCGTCCACCAATACTGCCAAATTCACGGAGCAGAGGCTTTATTGCATGCAAGCAGTGCTGTGACAGCAAGGCTGAGACCGGGGCGGGGGGAAGTTTTTCCATCAGCTGTGTTGCTGTCGTGTGTTACCTGACAGTGTGATGCTGCTTTTAATCTCTCATATGCTCCTTAAACTGAGTGTTTGAATTCTATCTATTCAGTTCACAGCTTGCCCCATTCCTCACACAGGGAAGGAAAGGCTGCACACAAAAAGAGATGCACGTGGCAATGCTGGTGGGTTTTTTTTGGCTCATTCCTGCAGCTGCTGTCCCTGCAGGCTCTCAGCTGAAGCCCAGAGGGGAGAAGGAGGGTGGCAGGAGGGTGCAGCCATGGTTGCAGCGCAGAGGCAAGTCAGCCTGATGGACTGTAGGAGCTCTGCCACCGGCATCAGTCCGTGCCACGTGTGCTTCCACCCCATACCCTGCAACCCGCCCTCTCCGTGCCCCCACCTCAGCCCTGGGGTGTACCAAGGACAGACAGTGAGTGCGGCTGATCACAGGCTGGACAAACCCTTCCCTGTCTGGTCCTGCCGACTGCGTGGAAAGCCACGTGCCAGCTGTGCCAGTGCCTTTCTGCAACTGCCCATGGGGATGTACATCCCTAACAAAAGCTGCTGTGTTTTAGCACCCCAGAGCAGAGGCTGCTGCTGAACGAGTTCAGCAGATGGCACAGGCTGACACCAGGCGCTGGAGCTCTCCTCCTAAGGAATTTCTCTGTGCTGAAGTGTGTTTAAAGCTTTAAAAATCATTAGCAAACACAGCGGCTAAGTACACTCTCCCTGCATTTTAAATATCTTGTTTACTGCATGCGGCATCGAAAAGCCACATTTTGATGTCATGTTCAAAGAGGTGTGTATGTCGGTGCGCAGCGAGGGTGCGGCCGCCCTGCAGACATCCTAGAGGGCTGGTGAAAACCTGCCTGTGGTGCTGCATGAGGAGGCATTTGCCCACAGCAGCGACTCCTTTAAGGACAGCAGGAAAGTAAAATTCTGTAAAAATCAGATGACCCACGCAGCAAGCTCCTTTGGATATCCAGTGGGAAGAAATGGCATTTGTTCCATGAAAATGTCATGAAAATCACTGAACAATGTTTAAACAGAGCATGGATCTAATGAGCTCTATGGAACAAGAGAAAAATTAGTATGAATACCAAGAATAAAAATTCTCAGCATATTTAGCTCTTGAAAATCTCTGCTTACAGATGTGAAAACAGCTTTGTTTATAACTGTCAAGGTTATAATGTCATAAAACAAACTTCCTGAGATATTAATCTGGTTTTATAGGTCTTTCCTTACTGATATAAGTGTTCTTGGAAAATGGTCTGGGCTCTGGCATCTCATTAGAAATGGAGATATAGTGACTGAAACAGACTGTAAACAACCCTGTGTAGGACCAGGCTGTGTCTTTGCCACGGCCCATGTTGTGATACTCTGTTCATGCACATGCTTGTTAGGACCCTGTTTTTCAGAGATGCTGATAACAAGCAATTCCTGCTCATGTCAGGAATGTTTCTGGATGCAGAAAGATTTTAAGAATTAAAAATCAGGTTAAATGCAGTTTTCTGTTTTGCTGTTTCCATTTCAGTATCTCAAGAACACCACGTTGGTATAATGTGGACCAGCATGAACCTGCTCCCTGCTTCCCTGCTCTGTGCTAACATGTTGCTACTCGTTACTATAGTTATATTGATTATTTTTAATAGACTAGGGAATTGCTGTGGAAACTGCCAGTCCATTTCTTCTCCTTCTGCATCCCGGTATCTCCAATTAGCTCATAAATGTAGTCTGAACTAGGTGTCTCTCATGGCAGCATCTGGGGTCAGCTGTGTGCATCATTCTTGAGGGGTTCACAGAAGGAAAAGCAAGCTAAGGAAAGTGAGAAAAAAAGGTCTTCTACCAGTGGGAAATGCCTGGTGCTCTGAACACAAAGTAAGTTGGAAAGCACTGGGCTAGCTCTGCTTCTCTTCAGCAAGGAGTGCCTGTGAGTTTACATGCTTCAGCTTTGCCAGAGTGTGCTATAGAGCTGTCATTGTTTCTCTTATTAGCTTGATAGCTTGTATGAGCTATATGGCCATATATAGCTGACATGGACCTTAGCTGTACTTTCTGTGGACTTTTGCTTGTTGGTTAATGCATGACTACCTGCCAAGCCAGGAACTCCCTGGGAAGTACAGGCATAAGCAAATGACAACAGAACTATTTGCACATGGAACAGCCTGGGAAATTCCCAGATACTCCGAGGTTTAATAAAAGTAAAATACTATTTGTATGGCACAAGGCCTGAAGCAGAGGACAGCTTCACTCTTCAGGCTAGTTTAATACCAGGAAAAGCTATCTGCATTCCGCAATAGATCATAAAATGATAGGAAACAGAGATGGAAGCAGCTTCAGGAAGAATCTCAAATATCAAGGCAAGATCAGCCAGACTTGAACTGCCTCAGAGAGCTCCCTTCCCGTGCTTCCTTATCACTGATATTGGGAGACTTTTCTCCAAAAGCTAAACAGGACATCTGACATCACATTTGTTTTAAAACACTCCCTTCTTGTCTTACCTGTTATTTCCCTGGAGAATTGTTTTTTCCTTTCTCCCCACAGCTTTTGCTTTCATGTCTCCCTGGCCTTTGCACCAAAGATCCCACTCCAGGGCAGTCCTGTCCATATTGGTTATGCAGAAAATGATGGTCAGAAGGGTCCCTGCTGTAGAAAGGTCCTGCACGAACTTCAGACAAGACCTTTGTTCAGACTTATTTACTGCATTTACGCCATCAATGCTGTCAGAGCCAGAAGGACATAAAAAACTGCCTGCTCAGGATATTCTCTGTGCAAGCACACACACCCCCACACACTGCAGAGCCTCTACCAAGACAACCCATATTTTTGCTGGCTTTTGGATTCTTTGCATAAAAATTGAAAACTTTCAAGGTCAGGGAAATGGGGAGAGAGCATACAGGACCGGGTAAAGTGGTGGCTTGTTCTCTTGGATTATCATAGAAGGGTGATCTGCAGTATTTTCACTGTGGTAAGTGTATCAGAACATTCAAAACACATGGGAATAGCTAAAAAATTAATTCGATCTCAGCCAGACCAGCTTGAAACACAAATATTTTTTCCTACTGTCAAAATGTGATTGGATGCTTTATTTTATTTGTGAGAAAGGACTGAGTGGGCATCTTGAATGGATTAATTTCCCTTCTTACATAAACTTAAAAAATTGCCCACAGAGATAATCTATATGAAAATTTTCATGTGGTAACAACTTTTTCCCTTAAATTTTATCTTTTTTTTTTTTAAATTCTAAAAATCCATCTTTACAATAAATCAGAGCTGTGGGGTTGTGTAATTTTGGTTTTCCTTCTAATTACAAAAGCAGTGTCCCAGGGTTGGCAAAGACTTTTATGCACTCACCTCCATGAACTAGTACAGCGCCTGCTTTGACCAGTGCCATTGTATTCAATGTCCTGATCTTTTTTATTTATTTCTTATAGAGGGCACAACAGCTAAATAAAATTTCAGACGTTGCATTGTCAGTGAAAGCCTTTCCATCTCTCTCTGCCCTGCACTGCTTTTCTTCATCACCCATTCTCACCCCCACACCGGCATTGCCAGGCAGGGATGTGGGAAAGGGTGCAGCCCACCAGTGGAGAGAGGCAAGAAGAGAAGGAAAGAGCTGGTGTGTTTTCATGGATAAAGCTGCAAAAAACGTGTAAGACTAGGAAAGTCTGGGATTCTAGTACTGGGCCAAAAGCTTTCCAGCTTCCTGAAACCAATCTGACAGTAATAAACTCTCCATTTCACATTTATTCAAAGGACATTGACAGGTTCAGCTTTTATCAGTGTTTTAACTTCACACCACATCAGGTACTTCCTGTTCTCCCTCATATGAAGCTCATGTGAAAGCTTCAGGCTGCCAGAAACCACTGCAATGGGCTTGGGCTAATTTGGCAGGAAGGTGATTGTTTGATCTCATTTGTCCCCTTTGGACAGGTTGTCCTCAGGTCTGGTACTATCATGAAACCACAGTCTTGAGAGAAGGCACATGCTGTGACTGGAGAGTTAGAGCACAAGATCAGTGAAAGGGAGAATGAAGGAATGGAAAAAAAGGAGAAGAACAGAAGAGGTAAAGATGCTCAACATTCCCAGGGAATAAGTAAAGCAGTGGACCACTAAATTCTAGATAAAATTCTTTGGGGATAAGTACCCAAAACAGGCATGGGGAGGGGAAAGAATAAGGCCTGATATTTGGATGAACCCTTAAGCTAAAGTACTTCCTACACAAGGATGACTTCAAAAGAGGCAGCATATGAGGTGGGTAAACACTCCTTATCCCATTTTATGGGTGAGGAGGTGAAGATTGGCATAGGTGGGTGGTGGGGTTGTCCAGCACCTTGCAGGAAACCCTGGAAAATTCTAGGCAGCTCTCTCAAGCCCTTGCAGGTGTCCCCTTTTCAGATGGAAGATGAGGAGCCATGGTGACCAGTTTCTGCTTCCTGCAAGAAGATGTCCAGCTTGCTGGCATGGCCAGAGGTGGCACAGCTGAGGGCAAAGGGCTGAGGAACCAAAGAATCCACATTTCCATCTCCCTCATGAGCACGACTCCTGGCAAGTCTTCCCAGCTTTCAATATATGCTAGCAAAGACAAAAACTGTGTCAAAGGGTAAACAGCTTCATGGTTAAACAAGCCATGAACTTTCCAAGATATGATAACCTCATCCAAAATGTGTTCTGACAGGTGGTCTTTTGTCTTTCTTCACATACTTCTGCTCCTGAGGACCTCCTATGGCAGAATCAGAAACAGAAGTGAAAACAAGCTCTTCAATCTCCAAGTACATCACATTGTTCCTTAAAGGAGTTTGTCCCATAGCAACACTTGGCTTAAATTCACATGAAACTACTTTTCAATTTAGCACATCTCTGTCTCAGTGTTTTCTGTCTGAGTTTTGTAGGGAGGACTCAGAAGCTGAGATCCCAGCATGGTATGGGCTAAGGGGAAAAAGAACAGCTGAGCACACCAATACATTAAAAATAGACATGTTAGCTATGCCTGAAAGGGACAGGGCTCTGCAACCATGCTGTCTGGCTCAGCATTCCCCTCAGATCAAAAAACCAGAAGCAGAAGGGAGGAACTCACTCTTTCTACATGGTTTCACTCATATCCTGCTGGGGACAGATCCCATTTCTTTAACAATGCGGATCTGGCTAAAGAGGAGCCAGAACAGTAAATATTGATGGGTACAGAGATCATAAAGCACTGCTCATTTTTGTTTTCTTGAAGTATTATATAGAAGCAATGGTAAGTGGGTCTCTTGTCTCTTTTAAATGTCTCCAGGGAAATGTGAGGGTTCCCTGATTTTTTGTTTTAATTGGGCGAAGATGAAGAATGGAAGATGGAATTATTAGTCTGGAGCTCAGCATGCTCGAAAAAGAGCATTTCTGGGCTGGGATGTTCTTGAGAGAGTACTTATGGATACCTAGGAGATTTTCATGGCATTCATCTGGAATTTGCCTTTCCTCCCTTTATCTTATCCCCTTTGGGGAGATTTTCACAGAACTGCATGAGCAATTCTTATAGGAGAGCTAAAGTAATTTCTTCCTGCTTCTTTTATGTAACTGGCAGAACATTTAACTGTTTGATTGCTATTGATATCCTTGACTTCGGAATTAGACACCTAAGTATTTTTGGGATTTGAGCCAAACCTTTGTGAAGAGATCTCCTTTTTGCATTTATAAAGTTTGTGGTCAGTCTCTGTACAGCTAGGTGCCAAAATCTGCCTTGAATCTGAGTATTCTCAGTCATACACCCCATATTCCTTTGCCAAGCTTGCAAGGACAAAATCTACCCCTCACTGTTAAAGCTGTAGGCTGTACATCCTGATCCTCCTCTGCTCCCATCCAGGTCATAGGGTGAGAGCCACTCCATGTCCTGGCAGCTCAGGCAGGATGTGAAATGGGGATATGTGGGGATGTTCATCAGAGGAAGAAATTTGTTCAGATGTAAGTTAGGTCAAACAGAAGCCTAAGAAATGCAATCCCCAAAGCAAACAAAAGGCAGCTGGATGCAATTACTGGAGTGAGCTCTATCCATTCTCTGGCTGCCTTGGGTTCTTGCACCACCAGTAGTCACTAATGGAGCTTTTTGACATCAGAAAAAGAAACCAGTCACTTCAGCCCTACTTTGGCTGGCTTTAAAGCATGTGCTTTCTTGCACTGTTTCTACAGAATGGATCTTGAAAGATGTTTTGGCTTTGACAGCCCTTTTTGAAAAGCTCAGCTGACCTTTCCTGAGAGCTAAGACAGAAGTGAGCTGCCTGCATCATTTCCCCCTCACTCCTTGACAGCTCCATAAAAATAATAATACTTACAACTGGCATCTGACATTTACATTGCCTGAATAAAATGACCTCAAAGGAGAGAAGCTTTCTGACATACAAAGTTTGTAAAATGACAGTGAACTTGTGTATTCTGCAAAATAAAATATAAAAATAAGTGGGACACAGTGAAGGGGGAATAGCTCAAGTGAAGTTTGGCAGTTTTACTCTGTACCTGTGCTGCATCACAACCCAAATTACTCTTTTCTGCCTTGAATGTCTGGATCAGTTTCCTCACTAGCATTTCTATTATAGCCAGCAGTCAGGATAACAGGGGCAGGTTTAAACAGGCTCTGAACTTGCCCCATCTCCTGGCTGCTGGGTTTTACTATCTGCCTGTGAAATCCAGCTTCAGACCCTGGGCTTTCATTAACTTCTTACCCTGTGAAAGTCTTCTTTAAAAAAATGATATCATACTCTGGGTACTCCCATCAAACCAGAGCCAAACCCCTCTAGCACTGCCAAACTTAAAGCAGTGCTGAGACAATAATTGAAGACACAAGCAGGTATCAGAGTGCATGGTAGCCTGTGTTTCTAGAGAATGCCAGCTGCTGCACTGACAATCATGTTGCCTACATGAAGAAAGACTCTGGTCTCCTTCTGCACCTGTGATTTCCTAGTACTTACATTTCAGCCTTTTTGGGTCCATCATCTCTGTCAGCCCTTTAGTATATATAACGAAGATTTATATTCTTAAGGATTACTATTGCTATTGCAAGATATTAAGGTAATAGGGAGAAAGAACCCTGACAAGATTGTTTAGTAACACACTGAGGATAATGCAGTTTATAGGCTATCTCCCTTATTTTTTTATCTTTTGCCTTTCTCCACATGTCTCTTCTCCTTCGCCGTTTAAATGGAAAACCTGTTTAGATTCAACAAATTGCATTTGTGATTTTCACATGGAACATTTTTTATTGAATCAATATGTGCAAATAAAATCTATAAAAAACTAACTGTTGTGCAGCCTTCTGCCATGCAGAAGGCCCTGACTCACTCAGTCCACAGTGCCTATCTAAGCTATTTCATCAGCCACAGGGAAAAAGACACACCAACAAAAAAAGAATGGTAGATCCATGAGCTAGTCTGTCACAGGGCACAGAGGAACTGAGGGTCTCTAAACATGTGACCACAATGTCCGATACCATGGTGTTTCCAGAGAATAATTTTGGGGCATTGTTGGAAAACACAAGCATTTATGCTGACTGAATATTGAGATTGGGATGGGCTTTTGAATAATGGTTACTGATACTCCTGCTTACAGGGCTTATTTGTTACTTCGGTGATTCAAAGGAACAATTAGATCTTCAAATCTGCCTTCCTGTAAAACAATAGGCCATTATGCCTCATCCACTATTCCTGTCCTGAGTGCAATCATTCACTTCTGATGCAAAAGTAATGTGTTTACATCAGGCTTATGGAAGAAAGTAAAGAACACATAGATGGAGAATTTGTCTTATCATTCAGCGTGTTCTTGATTGTTGGGTTTATATAAGTGTAGGCACATACACACATGCACATACATGAAGGCAGGTTATGGGAATATATCTGATTTCTCACATTAATTAGTTTGGCTTCATTTTCCAGCCACTGTTACTGTAGCACTATATCTACATGATTAGAGATAATTCAAACCTTATGTATTTTCTCATGAAGTGTCACCATGAAACCATGCCAACTTTTTTGTCATAATTGAACTCCTCAGGTAATTTTGTTTGCTTGCTTTTTTGTTTGTTTGTTACCTAGCATAGTACCTAGCTTGTATCTCTTCTTCCTTAATGAGGAACTTTGCCGGTTTGTGTTGAAGCTATTTTCAGTGAATAGTTCCAGTTTACCAAGAGGTCAAGATCATTATGGTCACCAGTCTCAGCCTGTGTTGTAAAGTATTTGAACCTTGATAGTGTGCCCCAGCCAAACCATTTTTAGTTATTTTTACCAGACCCCTCAGACTTGGACCAGGCTGGAATTACCCTCACCAGCTTCACCTGGCCTTTCCACCTTCAGCTACAGCACATCAGCCCCAAGAGGGTTTTTAAGCTCCAGGCTGAAGGTTTGAGGGGGGAGAAGGGGTGGGATAGGTTTATATCTGCTCTCTGTCCTTTGCTGTCTTGTTGTTTGGATTTCCTGGACTAACTTGGCTGCTGATCACTGGATGGGTTTTGTTGCTGTCATCATCTCGATGCTGCTTGCTTGGATCAGGAGCCCCACCTGTTAGAGCCCTCAGGAGTTCATCAAGGACTGAAAGGTAAACTGTGCTGAATTGGGAAAGAAGAAGCTGAAAACCTAAATACCAAGACAACAAGGAATAGATGGAAAAGGACTGTGCTGCACTAGATTAAAACCAATCATATTATCAGAAAAGTGTGTGTGGAGCTCATGGACAAAATAGAGAGACCAATCAAGCAATGTGTGATCTCCTGCACAGCAGTTGCAAAATGTATATGTACTGTATTATGGATAAGTTGTAAAATGTATTGGTAGAGTAGTATGTACAAGTAAGTAAAATGTATAAGTACTGTGTTATGTAGAAGTTGTAAAAAGTGTAAGTAAGAAAATGTATAAGTAGAGTGATATGTATATGTATAAGTAGTATAAGATAAGCAAGTGAAATGTGCAAGTAGGTAGAACGTATAAGTAAGCAAAGTGTATAAGTAAGGTATTATGTCAAAGTTGTGAGATGTGTGAACACAGGGGTAAACAATAAGATGCTTCTGCATAATCATATTGATTCATAGATCAGAAGGCACGAGTTCCTGCAAGTCTGATCTTCTGTATTTCTTTCATCTTGTCTCATCAAAAGCAGTGTGGCCAGCAGGTCGAGGGAGGTGATTCTCTCCCTCTGCTCTACCCTTGTGAGACTCCACCTGGAGTTCTGGGGCCTCCAACATAAGAAGGAGGCAGACCTGTTGGAATAAGCCCAGAAGAGGGCCACAAAGATAATCAGAGGGCTGGAGCAGTTTGGGTTATTCACCTTGGAGAAGAGAAGGCTCTGGGGCAACCTTATAGCAGCCTTTCAGTACCTAAAGGGGGCCTACAAGAGAGGTGGAGAGAGACTATTTACAAGGATTATCCCCTGGTGATAGGACAAGAGGGGATGGCTTCAAACTGAGACTAGAGTTAAATTAGATATTAGGAAGAAATTCTTTACTTGGAGGGTAGTGAGGCACTGGCACAGGTTGCCCAGAGAAGTTGTGGATGCCTGATCCTTGGAGGTGTTCAATGCCAGGTTGGATGGAGTTTGGAGCAACCTTGTCTAGCAGGTGGCATCCCTGCTCATGGCAGGGGGATTGGAACTAGATGGTCTTTAAGGTCCCTTCCAAACCATTCCATCATTCTATGTGACACTGAGGGACATAGTTTTGTGGTGGACTAGGCAGTGCTGGGTTAACAGCTGGACTTGATAAACTTAAAGGCTGTTTCTGACCTAATGAGTCCATGGTTCTAAGATTTTATACGTGCAAGCTACTTTTAGTAACTAAACACTTCAGTGGGTGAAATCAGGGCTGTCTTACAGTAAATATTTTTCATGACTTGGCACCACATGATCTTGACATCAGCCACACATACCACATTGAATATGATATCAGGGTAGACGGCCTATGGTTATTTGCATCTTCTTCTGTGTTCTGTCTAAGAACTTCTGGGCTCGAGATTTTCTCAAGTATACCAGGACTTATCAGAGATACTGACAGAAGGCCATTGGTCTTTTGTGGCTTATTTTTTTCTATGACTCCTGGAGGAAAGCCATCAAGATCCAGGCTGTAATATATATTTGGATGTTTTAAAATCCTACTTGAACCTTTTTAAGAAAAATACATTATGCAGAAAATGATCCAGAAAATAATAAAAATATGTTGATTGCAAAATTGTTGTGCTTTGTTTACAGAGCACTGGTTGCAGTACAAAAATAGTCCTTTTAATTAGTTTCCTAAATTGAATTCAGTTATAGTAACATATTCCAAAGCAGGATTACAAAATCCAAATCCATGACATCAGAAAAATGTATTTGTGGGCAAATGCTGCTTATTACTGCAACTTGTGACAAGGATTAGCTTTACAAGAAAGCTGCAGCCTAAGGAAACTGTGGGGAAAAGACCCTCTCCCATTTTTAATAGCTTTGCCATGCACATCAATGCACTTAAGTTACACTTACCCTTTAATACAGATAATGCAGTACCTAAATTCAGCACTGTAGGTGAAAACATGTAATCCTTTGGTTGCACCGCCATTAGAAGATGATAAGACTTGTGAAACATTGCATTCTAATTTGTTACAAAGCTTGCACTGCTGGGAAGTCATGGCTCAAATTTGCAGTTGTGGGTTCTTTGAATAAATGCTAGATAGAGGGAAATCTCAGGAATATTTCAGCAATATTCCTTAAGAAATTATTCTGGTTTTATATTTCTTAAAAGAAGAATGTGAAAATGAGATTTAACTGTAACTTCCCTTGTCTTCTTTCTTCTTGACACAATTATTTACTCACAATGTGTGAATAACAGCTAGTGACCAAACTGCTCTGCAAAGTTGATTTTTATTTGCTGCAGTACAGGTGAGCTTCTATGACTGTGTTTATTTGCTAAATTCACCCTTGTGCTGGCATTATTAGAGCTAGGTACAGAAGCCATTCTGCCTCACGCTTCTTGCTGTGCTTGCTCTCAGGAATGACATGATTGTTTCTGATGGCTGGCTGGCTCCAACTTCATCCTAAAAATCCCACTAGAATTTTGATTTTTTTTTTTTCTTGGGAGACATTGACATAAATAGGAATGAAGAACTCCAGAAACTATGAAATCTTTTTATTTTCACTTAAGCAGGCTGTATGTGGGACATTTTTCCAACAGTAAATAGAGCTCTGTCAGATTGATTGGGTGTACAGTTTGTATTTAATTTCCTGTCTTCACCATCACACAGATTTATTGCAATGTCCATATGGAATAAAGAGCAGAACTGGAGATCCAGATCCCTAACGTGCCTTCTACTGATAAGGCAACTTCTCCTGTTCAAAGGGGACGCAAGGCATCTTTAATGCCTGTGTGGAGGCAAGACACTTAACCAGAAGACTTTCTTGAATGATAAAGAGGAAGGAGATCCAGACTGGAAGATGGAGAAGCCAAATTCTGTAATGTTCCATCTGTTCTGGTTAGTGAGATACTTTCTTGGTTAGATAAGTAAAAATTTTACTTGATAGACACCCTAACGCTAGTCTGGTTCACGCCAGAGGTTGGTTTGTCTTCTGCATATTTCAGTATGATGCATTGAAGAGAAAGAGCTCCTTGGCAAACCAGAAGACAGCTTCTGAAAAAAAGGCTAAACCTCTGTTGAAAAGGAGAGGAAAGTCTCATCTGCTAATTTTCTAATTGCAAAAATTAGGCTAAATTGTCAGTTAGCAATTTATTTTAAGGTCTCATCAGAAAGCCTGTCTACTAGCTTGGAAAGTTATGCTCCACCAATTTGACTTTCCACAACTGCCACTGAGGGTGAAGTCTGTTTTCTGGAATGTTCCTGTAAGAAAAAATATTTCTTCCTTGAAAAATGAAGCTTCCAGGACCAGGGGAACAGCTGGAGTTCGTTGATTTTTAACTTATGACAAACACCCTTCGTTATGTTTTGCAGTATGAAGTCAGCTTTCGTTACTTCCTGAGGAGAGAAAATGTTATGTTTGCCTTCCTGATTGGGCTGCAACAGTTTATTCATTTCCTAGGAATGCTAGTTCAGTGCTTCCCTTTTTTTCAAACCACTCAGGCAGAAGTTTGGGAACATCCAAGGTTATTTTAAAGCAATTTGCACTCTGTATTTCATTATGCTGTCTCCCTGAGCTGCTCAGATATCCAAGAGCATCCAAATGACACTGTCACAGAAGCATGTCTTCATTCTGGCAGCCCATAAGCACAACAGTGCTCACATACCCACACATACATTACTCGCACTTATGGCTTTGTGGGTGTAAAGCCAATGTGCTAATCTGAAGCAGGTTAGCCTCTGCTTCTTTTCTGTAAAAACCTAGCACCACATTGTGATATGGATGTACTCTGGAGCACAGTGTTAGCACAAGGCACAGCTCTGCTGGCAAAGCAAGTGCTGCTGCCTTGAAGTGAACCTGTTAAGGGTGACTGGCACTTCCATTTTCCACCAAGGTGCTTAGATGCCATTAGAGTGATGAGGAAAAAAACTTTTTAAACAAGAATTAAACCCAGTGAACCTGAAGGCACTTCAACTAGCTGTGCTGCCATGGCACAATCTTACTGTGGTTGGTTTCAGTGATTTATTATTAAAGCCGCAGGAAGTACTGTCAGGTGTAGAGCTGGGCAGTCTGTTAAACCTATTGCTGAACAGATTAGTGGAAAGCTTAGAGAAAAAGAGTTTGCTTAAGAGCCCTTTTGAAAGGGATTGATTTGCCATGGGCCAGATTTTTTTTTTTTTTTTAACCAATACAGCGCAAAACTTCAGTATGCCCCATCTAGATACAAAACTAGAGTTGCTTGACTGAGTTTGCCTCGGATTTTAGGGATTACTTTCACCCTATCCTTTCTCCTCTTTCTTTCCCTGCCTCTCCCAACAAAGGATTTGAAGAGCAATCTCAGTCTTAATTGGACTGAACAAACCAAATGTTTTAAGTAAATGCTGCCCTGTAAATAACCCAATTCTTCCCCCTTGTGGTATTTCTAGCAAGAATCACAATTTGAGTTGTTTATGGTAAATGTTTCACAAAGCTGACAGGCGCAAGTCCTTGTGCTACGTTTGTAGCTACAGGCAGGGAGAGAGAGGAGAACAGCAGAGGAATGAAGCAGAATTTGAAGATGGCTTGTGTCACTTTTGACATGAGCTCAGGGCACAGCGGTGCCGCACCTCCAGGTACGGTGGTGCCTGGTGTGTGCCAGCTGCCCTGCAGGGCACGGCCTGGGGGACAGTGTCTGGCTCTGCTGAGAGGCTATTCTGTTTCCAAGGGACTCGTGCTCTGCCAGAGACACCATTTAACTCCATGCTACCCCAGTGATCCCTGAGTCAGCTGAGGGAGCATGTCCCTGCAGAGAAGAGTCACTCCCCAGCAGTGCCTGATAAACAACCTGCTCTTCTTACCCTTGTCCCTCGACATTCATTTAAACAGAACCCACTGAGGACTTCTGGCATTTGATGTGCTGTCAATGCGATGAAGATTTTTTTCCTCACAGGAGATCATTCATTCCTGTGACTTGGGGCAGCAACGGCAGAGGATGATGCTTTCGATGTGCCATTACAGAGCAGAGAGCAAGTTTCAGAGAAACTGCAAGTGAATTTCAGGATATAATACCATTCATTCATTTTATGAAGTTATCAAAATATAACTTAGGGAAGGGTTTTGCTTGCCACTGCTTTTCCTGTAGGGACTTGGAGCAATAAATCTGTATAGCAAATAGCTCTGCTTCTCCACATTTATCCTCATTGTTTAATGCCAGATCCCTGCCTCAATATACATTTAAGCTTTTTTAGGTTTGTAATGAAAAAGAAACCAGACTTCCTGGAAAGGAGGGAATGCTCTTGGTTCATGTCACAGAAATTCCTGTTTGAAGCTCTGGTTCTTCAGCCCCAGAACATCTTTGAGCCTTGAGAACTGCTGTAAGCTTCTCTTGGAGACTTCATTGTATCAGTGTGTAGCTGTCAGAGTACCTACCAGGTGTTACAAGTGGGGCATCGAGTAGTTTAACAGCAGAAAAGTACTCCTGTCATTAAACTGTCTTTAACTAAGGCAGAGCTCGGTAGCATCTGCACATTTTTTTCTTTTACTACATACTGCAGACAAGGTAGGGGGGCACACATTTCCACTACAATTTTTCCTCCTCGGAAAATCAGAGCCTAAGTCTACTTTTGACATGAAAAATAAAAAAAAAACCAAAAAACAAACCACACTTTTCAGTCTGTTTCAAAAGCCTGGCCTGGAGAGACCCTACAAATTTGTGCTGCAGTAAACCAGCACTTTTATTTTTCATTCTGAGTCTTGAAATAGCAACAACCTCCTATTTAATTTCCCTGGTAACTGTATGGAAGAGAGTAGAGTATTCACTGGCATAGATCTGCAGAGCAATAATTGAATTTCATGATGAACAATTTCAAAATATCCTGTGTCTAGGCCCCTGCAGGATATTTTTTTTCTTAATTCTCCCAAAAAACCTGCCCATAATCAACTCTTTTTACACTACCCTGTTTGTTCCCACACAGGTTCCCATGTACTTGATTACCACATTGGTCAGATCCATCAGTCTGCTGTTCTGCAGCATCACAGATACACAGTGTCCATAACCCTGAAATGCATTTTGTAGCTGCTGTGAGTTGGTGGAAGTCTCAGGTCATCAACTGAATACAGCTGAGGACACAAAGGAACTGGGAACTAGCCCCAGCATTGCATCTTAAAATGGCAGATACATGTGTTCTGCACAAAAATGTTAGAAAATTGGTTTTCTCTGGTTGAATCACTTAGACAAAATGAGGAGGTGGGTCACTAAGGGGAGAGCCGAGGCTGGGCTGAGGTAGTGCAGTTCAGGGTGGTGGAAGCAGCTGCTCAAACCATGGTCATTTTGGAGATCCTTCATAAAAGTCAACTTTGTCAGGTTTATACACCACCAGTTTCCCTGTGCTATTGATTAAAGTCGGTCACCTTGTCTACATCTTACCTTGCAAAAGCAGTTCATGGACAGCAGACAGCTGATTTCTTCCCACAACTAGACTGGGAAACAGTCTCCTGTGAGACAGCTGAAAACACACTTTCTGGAACATGTGTTGGAATATCTCCAGTAAGATGGACACATACCTGCTTTTGTCTGATGACTGTATCCAGGCCTTTTCACAATTATGGTGATATAGCTTCTGTTGCCTGTCTGTGATGGTGTGAGCGGAGGCAGGCCAGTCGTAGGGGTGATACTGGATTATTGGATTACAGAGATACAGCTGTCAAGTCCTGTTCTGGCAGCTACACGTCTACATAGGCTTTGTAGGGCAGTCACAGCTTGCAGTTTGGGGCAGCATTAACTGAAGTTTAGGATATAAAATCACACATCCCTTGCCCACAGTGATATGCTTTAAAATGCTTGGTTTTATCCTTCTCTAACACAGCATACTAAAGAAGGTACTTGGTATTGGATACTGATTTATAAACTCTGAGCTCAGGATAGAGGGAACTACCTCATCTGATCACCTGAAAAAACAGGGCATTGTATTTCACTCACTTATCCCTACACTGTGTAGTTATTTGAGAACTTGATTGGAAGATGTTTGAGTTGAATGTACGTGAAGAGATAAAAGCCCCACTGGTTCTCTTGGCATTTATTCCCATGGTTTATTCCCCACTCCACCCCTGTGCTTAAAAAACAGGTGTCTATATTCTCACCTAAAAACATGAAGGATTTCTCACACGGTATTAACTGGTTCATATTAGCTCACATCATGACTTTTTCTCTGCTGGTACAAAGGGCCATGTAGAAGCTGGTACCTCCTCCTGGTGCAGGCAGGAGGATGACGGAACTGAGCCAAGGCATAGGTGATGCACAACCTCAGCCTGGCTTCTGTGTGACTCCCCTGGTGCAGACAACTGCTACTGGCATGGGCTGCCTGCCTCACCTGCTCAGCATCACCTCTCTCTCGGGACCTGCCTGTCAGTGCAACTACTCCGGCACCTCTGTTGCAGAAAGGATAGCTGCCCCTCACAGAGAGGTGAAGGTAGCAGTAAATGAGGAGCTGAGGTCTCTTCCTATCAAGAAGCTGCAACTCCAGAATTTCCACTCTGAGGCAAACCTCGGGTACAAGGCTTCATGTTATTTGCTTCTTGAACTAAAGCCTGTCCTGGAAATACCAAGCCAAACTAAAATCTATGTTGATTGATGTGTTGTCTTCCCTGAAGCTGTACCACAAACATCAACACAGTGGCAGCTATAATGTTCTATTGTTGTAAAGTATTTGAACCTTGATAGTGTTCATAGCCCCAGCCAAACCATTTTTAGTTATTTTTACCAGACCCCCTCAGACTTGGACCAGGCTGGAATTACCCTCACCAGCTTCACCTGGCCTTTCCACCTTCAGCTACAGCACATCAGCCCCAAGAGGGTTTTTAAGCTCCAGGCTGAAGGTTTGAGGGGGGAGAAGGGGTGGGATAGGCTTATATCTGCTCTCTGTCCTTTGCTGTCTTGTTGTTTGGATTTCCTGGACTAACTTGGCTGCTGATCACTGGATGGGTTTTGTTGCTGTCATCATCTCGATGCTGCTTGCTTGGATCAGGAGCTCCACCTGTTAGAGCCCTCAGGAGTTCATCAAGGACTGAAAGGTAAACTGTGCTGAATTGGGAAAGAAGAAGCTGAAAACCTAAATACCAAGACAGCAAGGAATAGATGGAAAAGGACTGTGCTGCACTAGATTAAAACCAATCATATTATCAGAAAAGTGTGTGTGGAGCTCATGGACAAAATAGAGAGACCAATCAAGCAATGTGTGATCTCCTGCACAGCAGTTGCAAAATGTATATGTACTGTATTATGGATAAGTTGTAAAATGTATTGGTAGAGTAACATGTGTAAGTAAGATGTATAAGTAGTGTGGTATGTGGAAGTTGTAAGTTATAAAATGTATGAGTAAGTGAACTGTGTAAGTTGTGTATGAGTAGAGTATGTCAAAGTTGTGAGATGTGTGAGTGGAGTGTATTTTAAACAATAAGAAGCCTCTGTGTAATCATATTGATTTGCTGATCAGAAGGCATGAGTTCCTGCATCCTCTGTTCCTCTGCCCTACTGCAAAAATTTGCTTTCCCCATTCATCTGACTCTACAGGGAATTTGAATTGGCTTATTATTAGTAGAAACACTGTTTTTACACTTTGTTTTTCTGATGTATTTATTGCTCAGTTACCTTGCGACTGTATAGAACTACTACTAATGACTAATAACTTTATTTAATCTGAAAGAAATGCTGAGATGACCAGAAGCTCCTCCATTATTTCTTTGAAAGCAAAAAATTGTCCCAGACCCATGTCATGGTAGTCCTAGATAACAGCAGGAGCACCAGAGCTTGCAGCTTCTGTTTCTGGCCCTCATGAGCTGTGGGTAGTCAGGCTGGAAGCTCACACCCCGTCTGCCATGGTTGCAGTGGCTCCTGCTGGGAAAGAAATGGGGCAAATGTAGGATAAGTTACATGTGCTGGAGCAAATAAATGTGCTGGGGCAAATGTAGGATGAGCTACATGGTACACGTTCCTGCCAATCACACTGTTTCTATGACTTTCAAATTCCCGGGACTAAGAACAGCCCCTCATTGCATTTCTTGTAGAAAATCAGTGCAGCACCTGAATGTGAGGCTAAAGGATGTGCCCGAACAGTAATTCTGTGTCTACTCTCAGCACCCACCCTCAACTCAAGAGAGTCTCAAGCTAAGGTGGTCCTGCTGCTAAAGATATCATTCTTGTTTTATGCTGAGGCAAGGCTATGTAGAGTAGATACCTCAAGGTTATGAAATATGCCAACATTTCAAACCATGGTGAGGTCAAACTGGGCCAATATAATTTGTTGGCACACACATTCTCTCTCTCTCTCTCTATATCTATTTATCTATCTATGTTTCTTCTCCAGCTGGGTCACCATGAAGTGTTACATGCTAGAGAAACTAATCTTGGTTTTCTAACCCAAGCCTCAGTAAATGGATTACGACCTCTGTCATACAGCTGTCACAGACAGAATGACACTTGGGCATTGATATATGACACAGACAGTGTTTACCTATCAGCACAAGTCCTGTAGCTGAGAGCACAAAAAGCATGGCTGCAGCAAGGGATCCTTCTGTTTTGTGCCAAAAGTGTTGACCAGACAATATCATCTTTGCAAATAGATGTGATTATCTCCAGTCTTGGTGAGACCAAGGAAGCAATCTGTGCGCAACACCTCACCCATCCTCTTCCCCTCATCTTTTTTTTTTTTTTGTTTCTCTCCTGACACTTCCCTTCTGCCTTTACTGTATAAACTTGCCATTGTTATTAATGCCTTGCTCCTTGTTCCTTCCTGCTTTGACTTAATAAGGCAAGAAGAGAGGAGCAGCCCCCATGAAAGAAATAAATATTATTACTACGAGGGGATGAAAACTACACGGTTCCTGGGTTGTAGGCTACCACATTGTGTTTCTGGGAGAGCCAGAAAAGGCAGGTAAAGTCCTTAAACTACCCATATCACATAAGCTATAATATCCTGGAAAGTGTGCCAAGGAGTCCTGAATATCTTGGTCAGATGAACCTGTTTCAGCATAAATTTCTTTTGTGAGCTCATCCTGCTTGCAAGGTGACAGGGATGCATGCAGTCCTTTGATGCAGCACAGGCCTTATGTGTGTAAGTATGGTGTCAGAGGACAGCTATATTTATCACAAATGCTGCCTGTGTAGGAAAAAGTGGAGGCTTTCCCTGATGTGAACTGCTGTGAGCTACAAGTCTCCATGTATCAGACTGAGTGCACCTGGAAAGGGATCTCAGAGCACACAGTGCAAATAAAATGTCAAAAAGACTTTGATACACTGGAGAACAGTGAAAGCAGGAAATTTTTTTATATACCAGAAAATTTGTCAGTTTAAATTTCCAAACATGAGTCAAATAATTGTGTGAGATTATCCATTTTTAATTTTAAAGTTCAGTTTACTTCTTCAGCACTCTTAAAAATGTGATCCAAATTCTTTGGATTTGAAGAATCCAAATAAAGAAGTACAACGTATGTGTGAACATCCCATTTTTTACTATGATTTTTATCCTGAAAATTATGCTGTCTGCACGTCAGTCACTTCCCTGACAGTTTCTGAAACTTTTGTTTTATGTCAGCCAAGTCTGACAGGGGTCTCCAGGTCTCAAAGGTATTCAGATTCCTGATAGTTTTAGATAAATCAGCTGAGTCGACTCAAATGAATGCCCCTTCCAGGGAAATTTAAGCAAAATAACTACTGCTCTCTCTTTCCAGAAGTGGTCACCCACTGCACCAGGAGCCAGCCAGCATGTATGTTGGGGTTTGCTGCCTCTGCCTTGGGGTGCCCTATGGGGAATGTTGTGTTGTTACAAAGGAGTTAGATGAGCCACCAGGCAGGCACAAATCCAGAGGAAATTACTTCTCCTTGCTTTTCTTGCTCACAGGAAAAAATGTCCAGTTAGTCCCAGCAGCAAGTCTCCTGGGCTTGGAGGGGGTAATGAATGTTGGTCTTGCTCTAGTCCATCATCCTCTCCCTCCATACAGCTCTAAATATACGCTATGATTTAGTAAATAATGGAATTTTTTGTGCTCTTTGAACTAGTATTGATTCCACTCCAAATGCAATATGAGGCATGGTAGTATGTCAGGGACCTGAAAAGTCCAAGGTTGTTATGTGTTGGCAGGGCACAGTAGGAAGAGGAATAAGCTCACATGGCAGCTAATACAGAAAAAATTTTGGAGAATCACTTCTAGTGTTTTCTACTTCTTATTTTTCATGTTTGACAAAAGAAGAGTCCTGAAAAAAGTCTCTTGAAATAAGTGTTCCGAGGCTATTCTATTTTCTAGTGTGGAGGAGCTTATTCACATTACCTTGTATTGACAAAGGCTTTACGAGTTACAACAGGACAGATTTTTAGTCACAGCATGGAAAAAGCCTTTATCTCTTCTGAGAAACCTTTGTGAGAAGCAGTGGCTCAGCCAGAAGTTAGTCCTGGTTCTGACTGAGTCAGGGCAGTAGCTGGAGCCAGGGGCTACTGCAGGGACCCACGAGTCAGCTGCACTGGAGTCCACCAAGAGATGAGATCAGCCAGCCACCCCTGCATTTTTGGTGGAATTTTTTTTTCCACCTTCCCCTCCAAGACCTGTACCACATGCATTTCCGTGGTATTTCAGCCTCTCTTCTACTTGGTAAGGATTTGTTGTTGTAGCTGTTTGACAAACAGCTGAGGTGCACCAAGAGTGCAATACAGAAAGAGAGTGGAGTGGCATAAATACATGAGTGCTAATGCTACTTATGGGGTACTCTGACCTTGCTGTGATCCAGCAGGTGACAGACAGAGCGTGTCTTGTGCACTGTGTTCAGACAAATCTCTTGGTTCACGTTGCAGTTGAGACGGACGCAACACTCACGAATCACACATACCAACTCCGTTCAGAAGGCAGAAAACTTATCTTTAACACCACACAGTGTCTTTTATAGTTTCTTAGCTGTTTACACAGTTTTAAAGCACAACAAGCTTAATTCAACCAAACACCACTGGGTGAACGCACGATAATCACGCAGCATGTTTTTCTACCTCTAATTCAGCTACGCCTCTTTCCCATGGTCCTTCTCTAGCAGAAGTAACAGGCCTGAGCCATGATTTTACAAAGGCAACAGGGCCTTCATTTTATAAAGTTCTACCTGTATGCAACAGGTTCACCTTTTCTCTAGTTGCCTAATCCTTCCTTAATGACACTTGCAGCATGGTAACTGTTCTGAGACTCCCAAACAGTTGCAGACAGATTGGGTGCCAGGGCCCCAGGCAGGATTTTAACCACCTAGGGCTTGAAGTGAGGCTAATACACCATGCAACACCTTTGTGTCAAGTCTGTAGAAAGATTAATTTCTTCTATTTTTGCTTGCAGTGCTTTTTTTTGTTTGTTTTGGGTTTTGTTTGTTTGTTTGTTGGTTTGTTGCTGTTCTTTTTTAATATTTGATCATGCTGCTACCGATCTCTTCCTGCTTGGATGAGAAACAGCAAATGGAATACTACACAGCACACCATATGGCCACAAATGTCTGATGACTTTTGACGAACAATAATACCAGTACCTACTGTTAGAAAACACACTATAGAGAATGTCTGTCTAGTCATCCATCCCTCATTCTGCAAAGGGGAAGGGCAGGTAAAGGGAAAGGCAGGAGACTCCCCTTTAACACACACACACACACACGGGCCAGCTGCCCTCTGAGCTGATTGGTGCATCCTGGCTAACAAGTGTAAAGAGAAGACCAACAGAAATCCTAAGCACCTCTGGAAATGATGACATGGTACCTCATCACCAGCTTTATAGGAATAGAAAAATAAATTTGTGTGCATTAAATAAATTATTAACTGTGATTCATTCACTTGATTCAGCAGTTAAAAGCTTGTACCCTTTGTTTTCTTGTGTATTGCTGGGAAGTACATGTTGAAGCACCAGAAAGCAGAAAGGAATTCTGCAGGAATTCTGTAGAGATTCGGGCTTTTTTAATATTCCAAATTCTATTTTATTCACATGTATCTGAGAGGTGGTAAGAGATATGATAAAACTGGCAAAGTGTTCATTTCCTTATGCTCCTCCTTGTCAGGGTAGGCTGGCCATATTTTCAGATGTGCTCAGCAGCAGTCCTGAAATAAAGCTGTCTGACTGTACAACCAGATTATGCACAGCCAATGCAAGCAGGAGCAGCCCTGCTTCAGGGACACAGATCCTATAAATTTACAGTTACGCTGACTCCAGACTGCCGTCCCCTGGTTACCTTTGATAGTCCAGGGATTTTGCACCCCTGTTTCTTCAGGCCAGCTGGCAACATACACCTATCTAGATCAAGTTAAATAAAATAAGATTTGACTGCACTGCTAATGAAAACATAGCGTGACCAATAAGGTAACTCAGAGACATCAATAGTCCAGTGTTATTTATGTTAGGTGTTACTTCAGGCTGGATTTATTTATTTTAAAAAACCCCAAACACTTAACTGAGGGGTTTTGTATGCTGTTTGTCCTGTTGCCTTCTGTTGACAGAGGTAAATGGGGCAGGACAGGAAGCATCAGTACATAACAAAAATCCCTAGAGGTTTATTTTGCTTCCAAACTTCTCTGCATTTGCTTTTAGCTTTGAACTAAACCACAAAAGCAGTAAATTTTGAAACTGTTAAAAAGAGGAGTTAGAACATTACATCTGTACAGGATTATGTTTTCAATGAGGAGAAGTGCAGGGCCTCATTAATGTTTAAAGGTCTTAAGAATAGTAGATTTTTTTTTTTCTGTAAAAACAAAGAAATATACAAACCCAGCTTTTTGCAATAGTTAAAAAACACTAACATGTAGCTATAAATTAATTTAGTCTAAATTAACTATTTCAGAGACATTATCAGAGCCATCAAACCTTCTTTAATATTATTAAAATATCCAGATTTAATACCACGAAATCTCCAGTGACAGTCAGAAGCTTCTCTTTTTAATTACCCCTTTTACCATTACAGTATTTTCACATGCTTTATGCTTCTATTTAATGTTGGCTACTACATGATAAGCACTAAGCTGGTCAACTTTCCCATATAAAGTCCAGTAGCTGTGGTGAACCTGGAGTCACAGGATTCAGCAGGCAGCTCTCCCCGACCCAGCTGACAACCTCATTATCCATCTTCTGAAATATTTCAGCTGTGCAAGTGATACACTTATGTAACATGTACTTGAGAAAAATAAAACCATCTCTGCTTTTAAAAAGGAATGATCTGCACCTCCTTCCACCACTTAATTCTCACAATTTCTTCTTTCTCTATAAAGTGCGAACTAGAAAAATATCATGAGTGAAAAGTAGTGATGACCAGGAAAGATCAAATAGGAACAAAATGGCAGATGAGGGCAGGGGATAGTTCTACCTTAAAAAGGAGGTACCTGAAAATATTCCAGTTCTTCTCATTTAGCAACAATCATCACAGCACAGCATTTTCCATTTTACCTGGAACCACTCTCTTCACGTGAAAAGGGGAACTAGAACAATGTGTTAAACAAAAACAACGTCAATTTAGTGTTTCTGTGACCAGCAACCATAGGAACTGGAGCTGGGAATCTGGTGGTCAGTGTGTCACTCACCCATGTCCCAGTGCCCAAAATGGCTGCAGGACTTGTGCCCCCACCGCCTCATGGTCTCCATGTACAACAGTCGCTTCTCTGGCATGGCAGATACAGGGGTTTCTTTGCAATGGCCAGACTTCAAGAGGTCACTCCTGTATCAAGGGTTTGTCTCCTGGCTGGCTGTCCCCTCAAAACAGGGGGACCCAGTCATGCACCTCTCAGCTTTGCCCTGGGCCGTGTATTTCTAACCCACTTCCTCTCCCCAAATTGGCAAAGCCCTGAGTGCCATTGGGAGAGTCAGAACTAATAATACAACTGAGCCCATTTGATAACTCAGTGCTGCTAAAACAGGATGGTCTTCCTCCTCTAGTTTCTTCCATCTTCTTTCCCCTGCTTTGTGTCCCTCAGGCTCCACCAGCCACTCTGCTATAGCTGCAGAGATGTAGCTGCTGTGATGATGAAGATCTTTCAATGGATGGTGTCTGCAGCAGTGTGCTCAACCACATGTTTTGTGGAAGTGTGGCAGTGCTGCCATGAAAGACTAAAATCTTCAGCCAGATCTCTGCACAGTTTCTCATACATGGACCTCCTGCAGAGGTGTAGGTTACGGGCGGGTTCGGTCGGGACCGGGCGGACGTAGACGGATGGAGATCTCTATAGGCAGGTCTTGGGACACAGTCGGTTTATTGTAAAGGGCGTGGGTATTGGGGCACTGCTCAGAGCTACTAGACTCAGCTCTGAGCAGGCCCAAGAGAGTAAGCAGGTGAGAGAGAGAGAGGGTGTAAGAGCAAGAGTGGAAGTAAGAGTAGAAGTGGAAGAGAGGAATAGAGAAGAGAGAATCAGAATCAGAATGTCTGAAGTCCTGGTTACAATACAATAAATCATCTTCTGTACTGAATATTCTAATTGTCACTAACCAATCTAATACAAGATACAAATCCTATAGCATTTACATACAGCCTATAAGAGTCCTTATATTACCATAGAGTGTTACATCTTAACTTCTAAAAACTACTCTTTGGACCCCTTCTGCTGAGCTAGTAGGGTCTGCTCTGACCCTTGGACCTGTTTGCAAGCAGAGGGTATTGTTTCATCAAGAGGGGATTACTTCAGTGGCCATACCATTGTTTTCTAGTTGTTCAGTAACTAAGACCTGGTATTTCAAAAGTGGCTTTCATTTCGATGTTGCCTGTAGTTTTCATATTCCCAAAATCTTTTGTCAGGCAATCATATTTCCAAGGTTTTCCTGTTCCATCTTTCCCAACACAGAGGTATCTAGGCACAGAAATGCCAGTGTAGACCATGATTTCATGTTACAGCTACTGATAATAACTGGAACTGCTCTTCCAAAATCTCTAATACACTGGGAGGCAAGAAGGAATGCGCTTTGGCAGGCAGAGTGGGCCTGATTTAACCAACTGCTTATGTGTCACAGAAATCAATGGTGCTATTTAGGGGCTTAATTGCTTTGCTGAATCCAGGCCAAAGTGACAAAAAGCAAGATGGTTAAGCTGCAAGGCTTGGATATATATCTTAACTCTTGAACACTTAGATCCTTTATCAATACTATGATTCTCCTCAATAATTCCCAGTTGTTCAGAAAAGTTTCAAAGGAAACACATGCCTTACTTTTTGGCCCTGAGTTAGCAAACATTTTGGTGTACCATTATTCATGCAGATGGTGCCATTTTCTTAAGAACAGAAAGACACAAGTGAAGTGCCACAACAGGCTGTTTTTGCAGGTCAGAGCTGTATTTAATATCTACAGCATTTAAGCATTCCTACCAAGGTTATACAACTGCTAGAGACATCTGGACCTAATACTGAAATGTTCCTATTGCAATGTGTGTATGCATGAATATTCTTGTGCCAAAATATTTATGTAAAACTGTCTTTGAAAGAAAGAACAATAAGTTCAAAGACTTATAATTTTTTTCACTTGTTTTTCTTTCAATAACAAACACACCTCAGACAAATAAAAATTAACAATTTCAATACCGGTGTTGAAATAATGCTTTTACTCACAGATTACTTAGAATCCATAAAGAATGGCTGCATTTGCCCTAATTAATGACCCATTTTCAGGAAAGGCTTTAATTAACATCTGACATTTAAGCAGCACTACAATGTGGTGTGCAATTATCACCTGGCCTACTTTGGTGTGATTCAAATGCTCTTGGAGAAAAGGATGCATTTTTTTCCTGAAAGTTTTATGGAACAGAGTAGCAAAAGAGGCCTAAGGAAGTGAAGGAAAGAAAGGCAGATCTTCAAAGAGATTTAGGGTGGAGTTTTCCAGTACAATTAGCCTGTCCCAGTGGCTGGCTGTCCCCTCAAAACAGGGGGACCCAGTCATGCACCTCTCAGCTTTGCCCCGGGCCATGTATTTCTAACCCACTTCCTCCCCTCAAATCGGCAAAGCCCTGAGAGCCATTGGGAGAGTCAGAACTAATAATACAACTGAGCCCATTTGATAACTCAGTGCTGCTAAAACAGGATGGTCTTCCTCCTTTAGTTTCCTCCATCTTCTTTCCCCTGCTTTGTGTCCCTCAGGCTCCACCAGCAGCAAGCCAAGCTGGTCCTTAGCCCTGGAATCAAAACAGAAACTAAAAGTCTCCTGCCAGTTTGTGAGCTCCGCTGGCTCACCCTTGGTTCTCACACCCAGGAAGGAGAAGGAAGAAGTGTGGGACCACCACCTCCCAGTGGAAGTGGGCTGGTATTTTGTCTTGTGAAACCAGATCTTATCCTGTGTAGGATGGTACACTACACACAAGCATATTTTTGTACTGTATATATTTTCTATCAGAAAATTAGTATCTAATCAAATTACAGTGTTGTTGAAGTGAAAGGTGAGAGCACGTGGCAGGGGCCTGATGGCCCTTTTTGGTTGCACCGAGCCCACTCTTCCCATGGTGAGCTGCAACCAGACAGGACTTTGCAGAGCAAGAACACACTTCATCCTACCTGTTCAAGTTGCCCTATATGGCACGGAAACATGGAACAGTTTAGGTTGGAAAAGACCTTCGAGACCATAGAGTCATACACTAACTTAAGTAGCTATTAATGTTTAAATACCTCAGTATTTGCTGAGTCACTGAGAGTGTGAGCAAGCACCAAGCTGTGGCCATGCTGAACCTCTCTCCTGCTCTCTGGCCTGATGAATATTTCATTATGCTTTATCAAGAGAAACAGCTTTTGGCACAGGGGCCAGGGCTCCTTTCCCTCAGCTTCCCAAGAATACACCACAGCCTCCTGATCAGAGCACCTCCCCCAGAGAAATGAGCTGGTTTGCTTTGGCAGAAGAGGGCATGAGTGACACTTCCCATGCTGTGCTACAGAGGCAGGTGTTTCTTTTACCTCATCTTCCAGACATACCTTGCTGGAGCTCGGATTCAGCTCTGCAGGAGGAGATTCTTAAATAACATGGACAGAGAACATAAAATCACACATGGCGATAGGATGGGTATGGAGCTACCTGGGAAGAGCTGAGCCCTTTGCAGACACATCCAGTGATCGAATATCGTGTGAGAAATAACCCCAGTCTCGCACACTGGCTTTGGTGCATGAAGTGGAGGACGAGCTGACATACAAGTACTGATAAGGCTGCAGTTCTGAGATACTCACGGTGACTGCCCTGTCTCCAGCCAGCCCCTGCCTAACAAATTCAAACCAAATGTAACGTGGCATGCGGGGCTGCATTTAGAAAGCTGCGGCAGCTCTGGGGTATTTCAGATATCTGCAGTGAGGACAGGAGAGACAGCTGGGTTGGTGGTGGTCTTGTTAGCTAACCTGATATAAATTGTCTCTTCCCATGAATCACAGCTGTCAGGCACCCATGGGATTTGGGAGCCTCTAGGGTTAGGTTGTAAGGAGAAACTGAATACCACTGATTTTGGATCCAGAAATCTAAATTTTAGAAAGATTTCAGAAATTTAGGAATAGAATGCATGTGTCTGCATTTTTCTGTGGGTCTAGTCTTTGGAGTATATGTTACACCATCCTTTAGCCTGCCACATTTCCATACAGAGTTGATGATATTTGCCTCCTAAAAATTACAGTCAAGCGACCCTTTATGAACTGACTGTGGGGTTATGTGTTGGTTAGTATCCAATAATTCCTGAGATCTAAGCCCAGATCTGTCATCTATTTGTTCCATTGCTCTGAAAGGAATTTGTAAAAATAGCACCCAGAAGCTCTGTATCTATTGGAATTCAATATTTCAGTCTGGCAGCCTTGAATTTGAAAGTGAAGCATTGCTCTTTTAGCCAGTACATTGTTGCCAGCTTCTGGGTCAGCGACAGGGAAGGGGCACATTCTCTATAATTCAGGGGGTGACCTGACTCTCCTAGGTCAGTACTGCTTCAGCAATGCAAGGAGAAAGTGTTGTTGAAATCAGTGGAATTATTTGCAAGAATAAGAATAAGCAACTTTTCAGGATTGTACATTTTTTCTCTCTTCTTTCTTTTTCTCTCTTATTGTTTAGTCAAATATGCAGGGACAAGTCACTGTCCTGCTGAAAGTTACAGCCTGTCTGGTCTTTAGTGTCTGTTTTCGATGATGAACCCACCCACCTGTTCATTTTCCTACAGTCCTCATTCTTCACTCTGAGTGCATCCTAGTCTTATCATCATGTCCTATATGGCACAAGGCAATGAAACCAAAAATGAGGCAAACTGGTTTACGGATCTGCCGGTCCGGTTTGTGCTACTTCCACCAAGCGCTGCTAGGTGGCAATATGTTACCTGGAAAACCACGAGCTTCCAGCCGCCGTCGCCCTCCTCTGCTTCTGACCGAAGTGGGACGTGCCTGGGCATCGCTCCGCTCCGAAAGAGGACAAGGCCTTGCAGCAGGACCTGGTGAGAGCTGCTTCACTCGTTACTGAGGTTTTCCGGACACAAATGCAGGGCTGAATCCTACTGGAAAAATTCTTTGTGAACCCAAGAGGAAAATAAGAGGCAAGCCTGCCTGCTGCAATATTTCTGCTTACACTGGAAGTGCTGTAATAAGGAAATGTACCCTTCTATTGTATAAAGATAGCACTGCCTGGGACCTGAATATTTCATATTCTCGATTTTCTGAACAACACAAAGTTGAAAGTATCTGTTCAGCTTGCAAAAATTTCGTTTTTCCAAATATATGATTAATTGAAATCCTCTACATATTCAATCAAAATTTTTAATCAACTAAGCCAACTTTTGAACATCTGTATTGATAGGTGGGTTGAAAAACAGCTTTAATAGAGGTGGAGAAGATGTATTTCCAGATACATTTTTCAGCCATGGTGCAAATACTTAAAACAGACTCATCTTATGTATGTGTACTAACAAGGACACAGAGAGAAAGACTGGCTCATAGCATATCGCTTTGAATATGCAAAGCACTGAGCGATCTTCATTGAAACCATTTATTTCCCTTGATCTGGATGCTGGCATTTGTTTTTCCAAGGAAGGAAACCGAGGGCAGGGCTGTGTGTGACAATGCCACGTTATGCCAGCCTCAAGTTTACACAATTACAGTTTGATGCAAGGGTAGTTCGCTCAGCACTTTGGCCCAGCTGCCAGAGCTGGGTACAGGTGAGCGGCACCTGGAGCCGGGGAGGCACAGCGGCCAGGAACAGGACAGCGGGAAAGAGTTCCCACTTAGGCTGACAGGTAAAATAGATGGATGTGAAAATGGGGAGCCCAAGTCTCTACTTGTGGGGACGTGGACAGGGAGCTAACATCTCTTCTGCCTGCTGCGCAACACCAGCCAGAGCAAGTGGGGGCCCCGCCGCTGCAGGCTGGATCCCCCCGGCAGCGATTCGGATCCCAGCTGAGCGACTTGAGGCGAGACCGTGTCCTGAGACACCCGAGAAACAAGGATCTTTAATTACACTGACTTGGATAGAAACACAGGGCTTGGTTTTCAGAGATGGAGGCGATCGGTGCAGGAAACAACAATAATGACGACCTGCTTACGTAGTGTTTAGCAACCTAGGAGATAACAATCATCGTCTGCGGCAAACGACGCAAATTTAGGCAGAGCTCTCGGTGCTTGGGGTCACCCCTCTATGGATGTGGTATGGAGACCTTTTCTGCCAGCCCCAAGTCAGCTCCCAGGGCTCAATAAGCTTTAAATTCCCTTAGCTCGGCCCGGGACTGCCCCGATACCGCTGAGCCCAGGACGCGGGCAGGCGGCTGCGGGCCCGGCCCGGAGGCCGCAGCAGCGGTTCCCGGCGGGGCCCTTTCCCCGCCGCACCGCCCGCCTCCGCTGCTCCGCCGGCGCCGGGGCCCGGTCAGCGCCGGGGCCCGGTCAGCGCCGGGGCCCGGTCAGCGCCGGGGCCAGGTCAGTGCCCGGGCCAGGTCAGTGCCCGGGCCAGGTCAGCGCCCGGCCGCCCGCGGCTCTCTGGGGAAAAGGGGGCCTCTGCGGTGAAATGGGGCTGACGAGGGGTCCGGCGGCGGGGCGCCCTGGTCCCCGCCAGGCCTCGGGGTGCCCGGGGCAGAGGCGAGGTGGTTTCGTCCAGATGGTGCTGGAGAGGTCGCCGGTGCTTCTGCTTAGCCCTGACACCTCGGGTCTCGCTTTGGGAACAGCCGGTCACTGCCCACTTCTGCCCTGCTCGGCGCTGAGCCATGCCTCGACGGTTGAGCTAACATAAGTCATTTTGCTTAATTAAAAAAAAAAGTGTTAGAAAAGGTTCCTTAGGTCAGACCAGGTGCAACAGCGCACTGGTCGGGATTTTGGCATCGCACAAGGTCAGCAGCAAGAAGTGTATGCTGGGGATGGGGAAGTAGCTTCCACCCCTCGGTCCCTTGAGTCTTCACATTTTTCCCAGGGTGATACCGTGCAGGGAGGTTGCCACTGCTTTCCGAAATTCAGTGTGTGGAGCCAAGGAAGCAGGTGACAGGCAGTCCTGGTGTAGTGCTGCTAGTTCCCAGTGCTGCTAGTTCCCAGTGCTGTTAAGGGGGACAGGAGAATCGTGGACAATTCAGGATATAGTTTTGCTGATGTCGGCAGGAGCGTTTGTGGGTGATGGTGGTGGTGGTAAGGAGAGCAGTAGCAAAGAACAGTGTATTAAGTTGAATTCAGAACACTTCTTGATTACAAAACTTACCCTTTTCAAGGCAATCATTGGGAAAGCATCAGTATTTGTGGTTACAGCTAGAATTGAATTCATGCTTTTATGATTTAGGATTTGGTGACCAAAAGGCAAATGGTGGGTTGGTTGTGGTTGTTTCCGTTCCTGTGAAGTTGTGCATCTGCTCATCTTATAGGTCTCTAAAACATGCCTAGTGGGCAATGTACTTAAAAGAGTTTTCTGTCACTGCTGTAAAAGGTCCTTTGATGACAGGTGTGAAGAGAACCTCTTCAGATCAAAGCATTGAAAAATAAAGGGCCTGAGTGCGTTTTGCAGAAGATAATGTATTCTTGCCCTCTGCTGTGAAACTCAAGATCTTTTACTCACCGTGGGACCAAAATCAAATGTTTCTAGGTAGTGTCATCTGTATTTATGGAAAAGCTTCCTTTGTCAGCTGTTTTGCATCCTTAAATGCCATTATTTTTCTGTGGACTTCAGTACGTTTCTTTACGATTTGTTTACTATTCTTCAAAATAATTAAAATGTGATTAAAAGAGAATGTAATTGTTTAGGGACAGAGAGACAATTCACATCTAAACGCTAGCCTGCAGGGATCATTAAAAAATACAAAACTAAACAAAGAACAAGTAATTTGGAAAACCATAGCTTGCTGTCCCCAGAATTTGGCTGCTCAGAAACAATGAAAATAACAAGAAAAAAAAGAGTGATAAAAGCAGAAATGAGGTGTAAATGGTCAGCCAGCTTAAAACTGAAACCACAGACAAGAGGGGCTTTTACTTACAGTGTTAAAAGATTTTTCTTTCTCTTCGTTTATTTTTATTTCACAGATACATTATTTGATCCATCTCAGTTAGTTAATTTGGACATGTTCTCACTTCTTGTTCTCTCTGCTTCTGGATGGATAAACATTGTTTCTAGTGCTAACATCTAGAAACTAGGAGGCCCAAATAATTTGCTCTCTCAACAGTAATACAGATACTAAAAACTTGTCTTTTATAATACCAGCTACTTTTAAAGCCTGTTTTTAAAGGAGTCAGAGGGCTTTTAAAGTAAATTCTTGCTGAACTGGAGGGACTGTTGATCCCATCTAATTTGTCTACAGTGCAAGTACCAGTGACAATATACTAACAATTTGAACAGGGCTCAGCAAGTTTGAGAGCCACGACATTTTGAGAAAGGCATAAGGGATCAGTCCCCTAGTTGGGGAGGCAGAATTTCCTCACCTTCTCAGCTTTGTTTAGTTTCTGTATTTGTAAATCATGTTTTGTCAGTAGGTTTTCTGCTGCTGATCCCTTAGCATGCTTAAGGATCTGCTCACTGTTTGCTTTCAGCAGTGGGAAAGCCAGCTAGAGAGGTGATTGCCCTCAGCTTGCTTCATCTGGTAATTATGAGTGGGAGAACCTGTTGGACAAGGTGTTTAAGTTAACCTAACCCACGCATCGTGGAAGGAAAGTAGAGAGAGATAGATAAGTGGGTGAGGTAGATGGAGGGCTCTGTAACCTTCAGGTGAGGGGTGGTGACAAGCAACAGAGTAATCCTGTGTGTGAGTCCTCCCTACTACACGTTTCTTGTGTCTGAAGACAGGGTCTAGTGACTACTCTTCACTGTGAGACCAAGCTGGCCTCTTTTTGTTTTTGAATCTCTTCTCTGTCCAACACTAGAATTTTTTTCCCCCCCCCATAATCACCACCAGCCCACTGTCCCCAGTTACAGTCAGTTGCTGTTATTTTCACTTATTTTCAACCTACTTTTTTTTGTTGTTTTTTATACAGATGGACTATTTTTGTGCTTTGTTTCTCCATCACTGTGCTTTTTCATCTGCTTTCATGCTATAGGGTCAGTTGTGCCAGCCCTCAGTAGCAGGGCACCACTTGCTTTCCATTCATTGGCCGCTGCAGGAACATCTGCTGGTCATGGTCACTGCTCCCTAGTACACGTGAATGCCTTCTAAAGTGACTGGTAAGACACCCACACAGGGTTGTCTTGTGAATCATATCATTATCATCAGTTCACATCTTCTAACCCTGCTTCCCTGTCTTTGCACTTCGGTGCTTGTCGCTGAAATTGCAGCTGCCAAAGGTCTTCATCAAGTCAGGTTTTCTTGTTCTTCCAAGACCAAGTGACCTTGATGCCTTTGGCAGTGTCACAAATGTGCCTTTCTAATAGTTTTTTTAATGCCATTTAAATATTTTCTCATCCCTGAGATTTCTTTTGTGGATTTTGTCTGTTGAATGCCTTTATTTCTGTTATGCTTAATCTCAGTATGCCTTCATCCAAACCCAGAAATTCAGCTGATGGGGTTTTTTTCCAGTATCTATATCTGCACATCACACCTGTCACATCCTGCCCCAGATGAAAGGGCATGCTTATTTCCCTGATGTATTGAAAACACATCTCTGCATCTTTTTTCCCCATTTTCTTTTTCCCTGACTTGTGTCAATAATTCAGACACCATTTTTGAACTGGAATTTTCCCTGTTCATGTATTTTAACTTGCTGTTTTAACTTGCTGTGTAGTACAGTGCTTCTTGTTTGAGCGTACAGCTCCCAAGATTCAGTTCTCTGGTTTGTCTCAGTTCTTCTACCCATCTAGAAAGTTGCTATCTACAGCCCTTACCCTTTGCTTTGGCAAGATATCTTTATGTTCTGTGACAATTGCAACTGGAAGCATTGCTGGAGGTTGCTGTTTGATGCATCATGTGTTACGAGAAAAATTTGGGTTGCAACAGAGTGGTGGTAAATGGCCAGGGCAAATACCCTTGTTCAAGATTCAGCAATTTCCCAATGAATCTGCTCAGTTAGGGAGTACTGATGTTGGTATTATCCCTATTATTACTATGTTTTATTAACATTGTGAGGTCTGAATTTTAACTAGGCAGTTACCAGAGGCTGTTGGAAGGCCTCTGATACATCTGCATGCATAAAAATACATAGATTGTGAGTGTCTGCATGTAGATACATGTACTGCTCTTGCATAAGGTGTGTCATTAAATCCTTTGTACTGAAATGCTGGCATTAGATGTGTTCATATTAACCCAGTCGGCTACCCCACAGGCAAGGGTGTTACAAAACCACTTGAGTGCCAAATGGGATTTAAACTGTTGTTTGATATAAGAGGTGCAATAACTGTGGAATGAACAACTATTGATGTCCACACTGTTGGCTTCTCTCTTAGGTGACACCAGTGATATGTAAAGCTATAGCACTTAAAACATTTAAAAGATGCTAATTGACCACTGTTATTCCTGTACTGTCAGGTTTTTCTTTTTTTTCATTGTAGGAACTGTGCATAAACTATATTTGCTCAGATGTTAATGGGTATAGCATGTTGCCTTTTTAAAATTAGACTAAGACTCCATTTCTGTAAGTATGTATAAATAGATGTGATTATGTTAAACTGAAAATCTGAAAATTTTAGTGTTAATAAATAACTCTTGGCTGGTCCTACAACATTGTAAGTATTACTGCAACATCTCTTTCTGACTGCTTTCACGCAAAATGCAAAAATAATCAATCTCAGTCATGCAATGGATTGTGGGTGTTCTGTACGGATTGAAATTTTGGATGTTGTTTGTCAGATGTCAGCAGAAATCCCTTTAGACTGAGAGAACTCTAGCTTAAATACCATGCTTTTCCTCAGTGGTTAGCTCAGTCAGACTGAGCTGTTAAAATAATCTTATTTTTATTTAAAAAAAGTACTGGGCACTGACTGGTACTGTAGGAGATGGTTATAAAGAAAATAATTCAAAGATTATACCTTGCATGAGTCATTAATCATGAGTCATGATCAGCAGGCAGTGGTGTCCAATTTGTTTTCTAATCCCGCACTTGCTGCTGTTCTTTATTACCATAGTGATAATACTAAAGAGCTGTTAATGCATATAACCACGCAGTTGAAAATGACAGACTCCTTTTTCATTGGAATAAAATTTCCATATCTTAAGTTTGTTTTGCTCAGTGTATTTCTTGTTGTGAGAAATTCAGTAGTTATAAAAGTCATGAAAAAAGTTTAAGTCAGCAAGGGGTTAAGTTAGCAGAGCAGCCTTTTTTTCCCCCTCCTCTTTGCTTTCAAGCCAGTTGTCAGGGCTTCCTAGAGAATTCCAGCTTGTCTGTTTTCTTATGAGAATTGGGGACACTTTGTATTAATTAAAAATTGGGAGCTAATTGTTCAAGGTGCACTTTGCAAAGAAAGCCTGCACTGTCCATGTATTTAATGTTTGTTCTCTTCTGAGCGAAAACTAGTAGTTGGATGGAAAGTTTTATTGCATTAATATATGCTGAGGAATGACTACTGATGTTTCAGAGAAAACGGAAGGCTGTCTCTCTTTTGAGAACCTGAATATAAAAAGAATCAATTAGTGGAGAAATGAGCTTTAGAAACCCATTTTCACTGTTTAAATAAAACTTTAAAGCTCTGAAAGGTGGTGGCTGAAGTGTTGCAGAATATTAGAATGTGCATAGATGGAGTGTTTGGGTGCAGCAGCAGTTGGGGAATGTTTTTTATGTAGTAATGAATCTTGTGTTCAATGAGATTTTAAACTTGATTAAATTTTGTAATTAGTTTTATTAGTTTTGCACTTCGGAAAAGTTCATCGTGACAGATCAAAGCCTTGTATGTCAATAGATATTAAAAAATCATCTCTCTATGTTTTCCAGTGTAGATGACCTTATAATGCATAGATTTGTGTAGGCCTTACTAGTTTCTTTGTGTTGAGCTTGTGATGAGATCCTGTTGTATTGGTGGGTGCAATTTGGCAGGAGGGGTATGAATCTACTGGCATAGATGGCTCTTCACAGTTGCCTGGTATTGCTGCATATTCCTTCACATCCCATAGTGTGGTTGCTCTGCAAACTCCTCCTCCCTTTGAATGAAGACTATACCTGCACCAACAGAGGCATTTTCAAGTTTAGTGTAGGATGGTACAGCCAGTGACAAAATAAGTGTTCACCTGACAGGGCTGCTCACTTTTTTCATTAGGAGCTAATGGTGTGTGGTTTTTAATATGCATTTACTCGATCATGTGTATATAATAAATGTTTTCAAAAATGTTGAGTCTGTAAACTGTAAGATGCCCTGAACAGAGCATACAATATAGCTGTCACCAAATTCTGTCTCAGTGAATGTGTTTGTGTTCTGAGTTCACCTTGGAAAAACTTTCCAACAGCTGCTTGCCAATTTTGAACGTATCTTGTTTCTGCCAAATATGATTCAGAAACAAAGAAGGTCTTTTCCCAGTTACCAAAAAAATGATCATATACCTTGTCTTCTGAATGGCCAAGCCCATTAAAAAGGAGGTTGGGGCAAAGGTAGGACTACTGTATCAAATTGCAAAATAACAAGCCTTTTTCCATGTCTTGTGGGGGTTCTTTTGATTCCCACTCTGATTGGTTTCTAAGATGACTTTATTTCCGGATCAGCTGTTTCCAGTTCAGGCTTTACCCAGTTTCTTTTAAGTCACTTGTAAACCACTTTCTCCTGCAGACCCTTTTCCAAAGTCAATAAATTAAGGCAGAGATGCAGATGAAGAGTAATATATGATAAGTACTTTCTTGTTATTTCCTGATCTACAGTCATAACACTGCAGAGTGGAAATAGCAGAGGAATAAGCCATGGGTATACTGGTACACAGAAATAATTTACAAGTATTATTACCTGTATAAAACGCAAGTATGGTGCTTAATGCATAATACTGTTTCAGACTTCTCATTCTTTGGAGTACTACACAGATTCTGTGCCCAAAACAGATCAACTCAAAGTGCTACTGGGATGACTGGGAAAAGCAGATAGCAGAAAGCAGGGGCTAGGCAGACTAGTTTTAAGATGGTGTGTGACAACTGTGTTAATGGAATTAGGTGATGGGGAACAGACTTCAATGTAAGAATGATCTTCAGTTCCTAATTTTTATGTTTCTTAAGTATTCCTCGTGGGAAGGTCTTGCTCTAATACCTGCTTACAGAAAAGCAGGATATCTGGATACTGAAGGCTGTGGGATTTGATAGGATTTTTTCTCTGTTACAGGTGTGGTGTTTGGGGGTCTTGGTATTTTTTTAGAGGGAAGGGAGAAGGAGGGTTTGGAAGGTTAATACAGAGTAAATTGGTCTAGTGGAATACGTAAGTGTCTTCCTATAGTTCTTGAGCCTTCTGTGTTCTGCACACAAATACTTCTTTGGTAAATTTTACAAGGAAATATTTTAAAAGGTGCTCATATCTGGCTTATCTACTAAAATCACTTCATAAAACTCCTGTTAACTTTGTGGGGGTAGATTGAAACTGAGATTTTTTGCAAATATAGTTTGGAGTGATTTTTGTCAACAGTTATGATTGTATCACCTTTATATTAGTTTCTGCTGTCATACTTCCCTCTTTCTCAGAGGACTGGATTACAAAGGAAATTTCCTGATTTTTTTTCCCCTCACCCCCTGTATTTCCAGAAATGGCCCTTCCTCTGTGGAAGAACTTACTTCAGACTACAAAGAAAAGGATACTACAACAGAGATGGTTGTCACTGTATAATGGTGCTCATGGCTATGAGGAAGAATTGGTAAAGAAGAAACTTCAACAGTTTTCTGGTGGATCCGTCAACCTTTCCAAAGAAGACAATGGCATTGGAATACTTACTTTGAATAACCCAAAGCTAATGAATGCCTTTACAGGTATTAATTAGTCGATGGGATTGCTGGTTGGTTTTGTTTTTTCTCTTGTTCAGTTACCCATTTTGACATTTTGCCTAAAGAAAGTGAAACACTCTGCCTTTCCATGCCTTAGTTAAAAGAATAAATGTGTAAGTTTTATTCAGATATGCAGCAAATGTCCACTGTTCTGTGTAGTAACTTTGCTATAAATGTTGTAAGAATCCATGAAATTCTCAATGACTCAGGGACTGTCTTGCAGAATGTGCTTCTCCCTGTGTTGTTTAAGTGTTAGCACAATTCTGTCACTGTGCTCTTTCTTGCATCTCCTCTCATTTTGTCGTCTGGAAACATGGATGGCATTTTTGTGGGGATGAGAAGATGCTACCTCTCTTTCATAGGTGATGTAGAAAGAAAGACTGAGTTTACTTCTTGGTTCTTTAGATAAAGCCTTCCCTGTGCCTTAAACTTCTGTAGTTTGGTCTTTTCCACTCACTCAAACTGTGGCGTCCATTTCTTCTTCATTTGCCTTATGTCTTAAATATCAGTGATTGGTTAACTAAAGATCAGATGAGCTGGGTATTCTCAGCTGTTGCAGGTCAGTGATCTATTTAATGTGCTTTTACACTGGAGAATACTTAGCTATCAAAACCAAGTGCCCTATTTCATTAATCTTGTATTATGAGAGGTTTTTGTTCTTATTTGCTGTCTTTTAATTTTCTAGATTATTTCAATTTATGTCATTCTCTTCAGTTGTGAGTGGCACAGGTTCAGGGTGTGAATCTGCCTGAGCTGGAGCTGTGCATAAGCCTTTACTGTAAGAATGTCTTTATCTGTTGACGTTTTGAAATGGATACATTTGTGTCATCTTGCTAATTTCTTTGTTGCTGTTCTGTCTTCCTGCCCAGTTCTCACTGTTCCTTTGCTGTGAGCAAACATTTTGCAACACACTAGCAAAGTGTGCCCTTTGCATGAAGAATGTCAATCTACTCTTCCCACTAGTGATTGTTAGCTGAAAGGAACCTAAGAGAGCAGCAGAACTGGTGACAATGCACCTAGATGTGTCTGCATTCTCTTGTTTCCCTTAAAAAACTCAGGTATAAAATCATTACCTAACTTAGGAAGTTGTAGCTAAAAGATGTTAGGATAGAGATTGTCCTTCTGCATGCCTCCCTGTCAGTGTACTTGCTGTTATACAATCATAATTACATTGTTGTTTCTCCTTTTTCTACAGATTAGTTTCTGGTTTTGGCTCAAAACAGAGCTGTGCAATGTACACCTTGTAGACTGTATACTCTTGGCTTATTTGTTGTGAAAGTTGAAAGGGGCATGAGAAAGGAGATGTAACAGCAAAAGGAGAGAGCAGACTGGGGTTTTCTGCTCTATGGAGATCAGGAGTAATAAAAGTCAAATTGCTTAAATCAAACTTTCATAGAAACTTGCAAGTATGTTTTCTGTTTTCTATGTGCTTGGCAGGAGGGGCTCAGAAGTGATTGGTGGCAGTGCTGAGCAGGTGCAGCTGCCATTTAGGCAACTGATAGCTGTTCTTTGCCTATACAATGTTCTATATAATGTTAATGTGCTGCAATCATATCACACATCTCGAGTTGAGCACCCGAAATTAGCAGGCATTTTCTCTCTGGCTCAGTTAGTTGTCTGTAAAATAATCTCTTCTTGCCTTACAGGACTGCTATGAAAATAACTTATTAGTGTATGTGAATTAGATGCTCTAGTAGAAAAGAGGGGCTACAAAAACCACAGAGGAAATTAATAGCTCTTTGTTGCAGATCTTCATTAGCATATAACAAATGAGCCATGGGATCAGACAGTTCTGTTTTTACAGCAGTGTATAGAGCCCTGTAGAGAGCTGTACTCCATTTTGCTAGGCAATAGCCACAAAAAATTGCTCTGGAAAATCCTACTCTGTCAGTTCAAGAGATACTGCTTCTTTGTGCTGTACACCTCTGCCAGAGACTTTTGTTTTTTTGGGAGGGAGAGTAGAAGCAAAGTCAGGCTGGCCCCTTTGCCACTGCAGTGAATGTTATGGCATCTTAATTTATACTGATCTTAATTTAATTTTTAGCATTACTTCTGTAAAATGCAGTTGCTGAGAAACTACCAGGAACTTAATCCTTTGCCTTCAGTTGTGTATTAAATAATGCTCTTCAAGGGGCAGGATGGGATGCTTTACCCCTGAATTGCCTCAGCAGAACCTGGTTAATTTCATCAGCCAGAGCCTATAGATACAGCCACCTCCCCATCAAATTCTGTTGATTCTGTGTCTCAGAGCTTCTGAACAGTGGCAGATGTGAATTTATATATCCATGCATGCTCCGTCTAGAAAGCTGCAAAAAATCATTAAACTGTTGAGGGGAATTCTATTTTCCAGGCATTTACTTTACATAGCAGTTTTTTATCTCAAAGGAATTGTGTTTGTTCTAAGCTTGAGCAACTCATGAAACCAAAAACAGAACAAAATTGTTGGCAAATTGCTAAGGGGATATATGGAGATCGTTATGCCTTTTCTTCTACTCTTAATTGGAATCTGATAGCCACCTGTTTGAAATGGTCTCTTTGGACACAAATGCTAATAATGTCAGTTTAAGCCTGGTAGAACCAATTTCAGCAGCCCAACCTTTCACTGAACTAAACTTAAATGTAATTTGAAAGAAAAGAAAGCCAGCCTGTAGGAATTAGAAAATCTTGATAATAATTTTTATTTTCTAGAATTTACTTGAAAGCATTTATTCTCAGATTATAATTAAGATGCAAACAAATTATTATTCCAAGCAGATTTAATTTGGTAAAGAGCATGAGCTCAGTGGTACCAAATACTGAAAGACCAAGACTGGCAGAATGAAGATTTGCTTTAGTGTTGTGCCCTCATCATTATATCAAACATTAGGAGCTATATCTGTTGGTAAAATAATAGTTCAGTGCTGTCAGGAATGGAAAAGATCCTCTTGCAGGAGGATAGGACAGGCTCTGGCCAGTGTCTCTTGTCCCCTGCTATTGCATGTAACAGGCTCATATGGATCCTGCATTTTTTCAGTTAGCTGGATTTTTGGCTTGGAATACTCTGTGGAAAGACTCTTCAATACCTCAGTGCTTTGCTTATTGAAAGAACCACAAACAGTGGTTGTGCCACATTTGACTCTAGCATAGCTTGGATGCCAGCCCAAATACCTTTCTGTTAAGAAGACTTAAGAAGGCAAATACTCAATAAGTGAAATCCACAGGGTTAATGCACACCTGTTTGAACAGCAGCACTTGCAGAAAAGTTGTTGAGTGTGCCATCAGGCTGGAAAAGCATTTCAAGTGAAGACCCACAAAAATCTCATGCAGGCCTAGTTCTGCTCAGTATTCTCATTCCTAGTGTGGATGATGAAATAGAAGGTGAACTGCTGAAATTGTCAGATGACCCCGTATTAGGAGAGCTTGCAAGATTGTTCTTTGGAGTAGAGGAGAGGCATTCAAGGTGATCTTGATTAGCTGCTACAAAGAGCTCAAGATCAACAGGGTGAAATTCAGTGAAAGCAAATGTAATGTGCCGCATACAAAAAGCATAACCAAATTATAAATATGGAAGGAAAAGCAACTGGCAAAACTGCTGGGATTTTTGAGAGGATCACAGTATGGACTTGACAGTGGGTAAAAAAAAACCCAACCCAATGTTGTTCTGGTATATAATATGTAATGTCCACTTAATAATTGGCCTCCTCAGAAATGTTTCAGTGACTGAGACCAGGCCTAAGGGGGACTTAGTGTTCACTCTTGATGTGCTACTAGGAAGCTTACTTTATAACGAACTGTAAGAAGAAAAAAAAGGAAGAAAACATAAATCTCCCATGGACTGGCAGCTAATGGGAAATTTCAGAAGAGGATGAGTCCTGTGCATGGAGGCGTAGAGTTAGAAAAGCAACACTGTTGGCAGAGGAGAGCCCTTGAGAGTATTAACCTAAAGCACATTTCTATCTGCAGAATGTAGGCCTGTCCATCTAAATTCTTGTCAAAGGGTAAAGCTGAGAGTGTCATCAAACTGTATATGCTTTCTGAAATTAGTTTCTGTAATTGTTTTCTCTTAAGTATATAATTGGAGAGAGTCATAGGTATTCAGAGAGGAAGAGCTTTAAATTAATGCACGAGGTACACTCCATTGCTGTGGAAGATGCTGCTGTCTAGGATGAGCCCTAGAAACAAGAGTTTGTATTCCATGTCAGGAAGGATACGTAAGCAAATATGATGTTCTGTTCATTATGTTTTATAATGAATATGATATTTAAACAAGAAATAAAAAGCTAGTACTGTATGACGATATACGTAAAGAGAGTCTTTTTAGCAAGGAACCTTTGTTAAAGTTGACTGGTTGTGCCTTGAGCCTTCCTTGGACGTGATTCTTTTCTGTTCTCTGCCAGTTGTTTGGGTAGGGAGAAATCTCAGTAACTTCAAAATGACTAGTTGGACAGATGTGGATGGGTACGTATAAATTCATGTGTCCTGAATGTATGCAGTTGCAAGCAGAAATAAATTGGTTAGATTTTTTTGTGTTTGGTTCTTTGTTTTATTTTGGGAGTTTTTTGAGTGTAACACAAATATCCTTCATACAGAGTATCCTTCAGAATTTTGGGAAGTGCACCCTTGAAGAACAATTGTATGTCAGTGATTATGTGCAGGATTTAAGATGATACTTTCCCTTGTGATTTTAAGCCCATCACTTATTAACTCTAACTTGGTTTTGCTGGTGGAAAATGTAACAAAAACCATGATGGTGATAATAATTTCCTGTTAAAAATTTTGTTTCCACCCTCTTGTGGCAGGTACTATGATCGTAGAACTCCAGGAGAGGGTAACTGAACTGGAAAACTGGAAGGATGGCAAAGGTCTTATTATCCATGGTGCAGGAAACACCTTTTGCTCAGGATCTGATTTGAATGCTGTCAAAGAAATGTCCAACTCCCAGGCAAGTGTTAATACACATGAAGGTTTTGGAGAAAAATTAGTTTTCTGAGATCCTTTTTGAAGGAGGTGTTGCACCACACTTCTGCTGCACTTTCACATTCAAGTCACAGAATGGAGCTTTAATGGTCAAAAAAAAAAAATGCTGTCAGCCCCTTTAAGCCATGATTTAAGTGTTATTGTAAGTGATTCATAACTCTAAATTCCTACACTACATGTTCTTTTTAGCCTTTTCTTTTAAAAATGTCATTTCAGTTTCTTACAGCGGTATATGGCGAATTTGCACATCAAATAAGCTGTGCTTCTATAGTTTGACCTTTAGAAGCAGATACAAGTAATAATTTCTCATATTCTAAACTAAAAAAAAGAAATTTAAGTAACATGGCTGCTACTACAGAAGGGTTTCTGTTTTATCAAAACTGTGCTTGGACCTGCAAAAATGGAAGAACAGATGCAATTCTTGTGCTGTACTTGAGTCAGGTGAGTCTTGTGTGTAACTATGAAGTTGAAGAGGTTGGCATTTGATGGCAATTTTTTGCTCGTGCTACCCATTTGGACAACTTTCACATGTGCTACAGTTCTTTCTGTGGATTAATATGTGGACTTGGCAATGTCTGAAATAGGACTTAGCTGCCAGGGAAGAGGGTCTTCCTGTGCTGCTCTTACACCTGGTTTGCAGTTGCGGTGAGTGACATCCTGGTGCTTTTTTGTGGCCACTGCAAATTTCAGGGTTTAACCACACAAGCGAACCATTTAATTGGCCCTTCCAGTATGAACATCAACACAAAAACTGGTTGATCTGATATTTGTCTGTAGTGATGATTTTTTTTTTCTGTTGATGATACTAAATATCATAAACCCCACAAAGGTTTTATTTCTGGCCTGATAAAGTAAATAGAACAGTCCAGTTTTCAAAGGGTATAGGACGCTTTGTTTCCATTCTGGAACACCATGAGAGAGATGCTTTTCTTAATAGAGAAATGTCATGCTTTATAGATATAAATGGATTTGGAGGAAGCTTTCATTTGGATATTTTATAAGCACTGGTAATTTTAAAAATACAGATGCATATGTGATTTTTTCTACATTGATTTCTAAAAAAATTTAATCTGCAATTCTCAACTTCTTTGAGCATTATACCAACAAAAAAGGAGCTGAAACCAAGAAAGGCCAGTTCTTTTCTTATCTGCAGTCTAGGCTTTCCTTCAGAGTTCTGCATTCAGTAAATCTCAGTGATTCTGCTTCCATACATTTAGTATTCTCTCTCTATGCTTATACAAATTACTTGGAGCCACTGCAGTGGCAGAGAGGGCTCTTGCAAGGATTAGGTTCGATATACTGGGCAAAATGAAATGTATATGTGTTAGTTATACCTTTTTGAGAATTCTCTGCACAGAATCTAGTTCTCATGCTAGTATTGAAATGAAAGCCTAAGAGTCACCAGTAGTGCTCCAAGCATAGTTCAACATAGTTGCTTTTCTATTTCCTTTGGGGAGTTCAAGCTATTTATCTTTTACTGAGAATTTCTTTGTAATAGCTCCTAAACCATCTGTTTGGTGGGATTTAATAGTCCTTATTAAATAAAGCTTTAATAGAATGTGGAATAGTATTTGCTGTTCTTTAATCTTACAGAACTCTTCTCTCTAACTTGATGCAGATGGGAGAGTTTTGTCTGGTTTCAGGTTAAGTTTTCTGTCCACAGGCATCTCTAAGGCAAAAAAAAAAAAAAACCCCAAAAAAATGAATATGCCTGACCTGGTATGTCTTTCACAGTATCAGAGAATATTCTGAGTTGGAAGGGACCCACAGGGATGATCGAGTCCAACTTTTAAGTGAATAGATTGAACCCATAACCTTGTCATCATTAGCACCATGCTCAAACAACTGAGCTTTCCTTTATATTATTTTTTTAAGGCTGATTTAGCCCATAGCTTTTAGTAATTGCAGGAAACACTTTTATTTTATCCAACCAGTTGGTCGAGGGAAGACTGTATTTTTCATAATTTTCAGTACAGTTTGCTTTTCCCTGTGGTGCAGAATAGGCAGAATAATGGCCAAGAATGCTGAAGGATTTTCGTGCCCCCTAGTGGCTCTTTGTCCTCCTCTTCCACTTCATTCTTTTCTTCTTTCTTTGTCTTCCTTCTCCCATGTTCAGTTGTTCCTAACTCTGAAGGAAACCTAGGTCCCCTGCCTGTTTTTCTTTTCTGAGTGCTAACATTACATACCCAAATCACAGAAGGAAAATGAATGGTGCAATTTAAGTAAAAAAAAAATTATTTTCTTTCTATCTTTGTAAGCCTGGTTCCCAGAGCAAGAACTTCATTCTGGAGTAAGACTTGAAAAGCTGGCTAGCTGAAAAGCAAGAATGGCTCTTGAAACAACAGCTCAGAGGAAGAAGCATAAAGGGGAATTTTGCTTCCCTTGGTCCCTGTCTAGCTAGGACAGAGGTTCCCAAGCATAAACTTTGAAGGGAGGACTTTGGAGCAGTTGGAGATGATCTGGAAATATTGTTCTATCTGTAGTGAAAATGGATTTGAAACTCTTGCAGCAATAAGAGCCAGTGTTACAGTTTTCTACTTTATGAAGGTGACTTTCTTCTTCCCTGCCTCTCCTAGGCCCACTGCAAGCTAGTAATCCTTTTTTTCCATATGTAGTGTTTTCAACTGCATTTTACCTCCCTTTCTGCTTTTGAGATGTCTTCTTACGTCAAGAACAGTATTAGAGCTGAAAATACAATTATTCCACTAGACTGCAGTGAACACCTCTTAGTCAGAGTATTTTATCTGAATAGTAGCCATATTTTTCTTACCAGGAGGTTTTGAAGGGTTTATTTGCCAGAACCCAAGCAATTGTGATTTTGTTTGTTTTCTGTGCAGGCATTTTTTCCCTGGGATACACAGTAATCTCTCTACCACCTGAGAGAAGGAAGACTTTTCTTTTTGTCTGCTCAGACATAAATGTGTTTTTCCAATTGGTCTGTTCTGGAATGAATCTTTAATTACCATTTTGGATTTTGTCATGCATTGAGAAGGCCAGTTTGAATGCAAGGATTCTGCTGTGAGGAAGTGAAAAGTTATGTTCTTTGAAGAACTTTTGTGCAGCTTCATCCTGAAAGTTGTAATATGGGAATTGTGCAAGTCTGTGTCTGAGAACTGGTACCTTGTATGTTTGTGTGGGTTTTGAACTTAGCTACTAAGGCAGCTATCATGAAGGATTTGAATGGTCTTTAATTTGGAATGGAAATATTGCTACTGTTCTTAGGGGATGTAGGAGATGGCTACAGTGATAACTCAAAGCCTCTTTATAAATCAACATGTGCTAAAATTTTCAAGCAGGCCTTTAGTGTAGTAAAACTAAATACACTGGTTCTAGTGTAGCAATTGTCATGGCATTTGCATCTGCCAGAGATCTGTGCCTAAACATCATAATGCTGCTTGGCTTTGGGCAGAGTAGCTCTTAGGAATACATGACTAAATGGACAATAAGTCACCTGAAATTGGTCTACTATTATTTCAAGGTCCTATTCCAAAGATGTACTGTAGACTTAATACATATCTTTTCTTTCCCTGAGGTATGAGTCAGAGGCTTTTAATTCAGGCAGATTCTCTAACTTGCCAAGCTCTGTAAAGTTGTGCTTTAGAAATTAGTAAATTCCAGTAAAGAGATGTTGGGTTTGGTCTGCTTGGATTTTTTTTTTCTTAATTTATTATTTGAAAGATGTGTTGAAATTGTTACCTACTGGTTTTTTATTTCTACAGTGTCCAAACATAATTTTTTTATTTAATCTGGGATAAATAGTATGTGTGGTTCAGTTCAGTATGCATATGAACGTGGTGATTCTGGATCATTTAGACCAGTTGTTTGACAAGTTCCTGATTAATGCTAGATGTCTGAGAAAGAGTATAATAACAGGGAAGGCAGATAGATAATGATTTTGCCTCAAAATATTTTCTTAGCCGCCAGCAACTTGTGACTAAGACTTCTAGAGCTAGAGGTGTTGCCTTCTATGTAATAACTTTTTGTTGCTGTTCCTGTTGTGATTTTATGTAGTTGTTCTTGGATTTCTGTAGAGGGTGTAATGCCCTGCTGCCAAGTGTTCCACATTTTAACTACATGTTGTAGGAAGAAATAGTTGTTTTGAACATATTTTATTTGGAACCCTTTAGTTCTTGTACTGGATTAGAAGGAAATGATTGTGTCTTTTTCGCTATTGATTGCAAAGAGATGTAAAACAGGATGAGAGAGAAAAGAAGGATCTTATTTCTGGTTTGGTTTTTTATTTATTTTGGTGTTTTGTGGTTTGGTTTGTTGATTTTTTTAGCTGAAATGCTTTTGGCCCAAACAATAAAAGATTAAAGTGGTAAATTGTATCTTGTCTAAAACTTTATGGATTTGGAACAGTAAAAAGTATGCAGCACACTATGACTTTGTACAGAGTTTAAAAACTCAGATTTATGGGTGTTCAACTTGAAGTGAGAAGAGGAAATTAAGAAGAAAGGCTAAAATTTCACAACATAGAAATTCAGTATTGCAATTACTTTAGCAGTGGCTTAATTATAACTGAAATTTATATAAATCAATTGAGTTCCGCTTTTATTTATTTTAACCCAATTTGTGCTAGATTTTCTATTAGTGCATAGTAGGGTTGGGCTAGAATTTGGGCAACATGAACCAAATAGAAAAAAAACCAGCTGAAGTAAATATAAAATATATTTATTCCTGTCTACTCCATCTATGTGTTTAATTGCTTCACATCAGGATCACTTAACGTTTTTTAATTTCCTATTCTTTGTAGGATGGGATGAATATGTGCATGTTTATGCAAAACACCTTAACCAGACTTATGAGGTAATATATTTTATTTACCCTTTTTTATGAAGTAATTATAAGTATCAGAATGTATTTTGGCTAACTTTTTAATGAGATGTTTAAAGTTAAATACATAGTTTTAAGTATGTAATTTTGAATCCCGGACTTTGTATTCACACATGTTAATCAGGTAGGTATTTATGGATTTAAATGAGACCTGAACATTTTGCAACTCTTAGACTTTCCAGAGATTGGAACAGGAAAAAAAACCCTAGGCTTATATGTGTAGAGCTAGGAGATACCCAGAGTTAAGGAAATCTTGGCCTTCAAATTGTCTGAAACTTGACCTCTCTAACTCAGTGGAAATCAGTAGCTCTTAAATAACAAGCAGCAACAGGTTATGCAGCCTACGTAGGTAACATTTATTTGATATATTTATTTAATCTTCCCACTTCACAAGAGGAGTGTAGTCAGTTATACCATCTGGTACTTCTGAAAAAGACACCCTTTCCTTTAGACTTTGCTTCCCTTAAGAAATCATGTTTCTATTAAATCCATTTGTGGTAGAGTCTGTCTTTTTCTGCTCAGAGCTCTTTGAAGATGAATACTCTTTGTTTTCAAATATTCTTTGTTTTCAAATAATCTATATGAGAAAGTGTATGAATTAACATTTTTTCTGTAAAATTACCCAGGAGATTGGAAACATAGTAGTAGTACTGTAAGGAATCCTCAGGATTGGAAGCCATTTGCATAAGCTGGCCTCCATATAATCATATGATAAAAATTGATGGGGTAAAGCTAAGAGGAGGAAGATGTGTGAAGATTAAGTCCCCAACCTCAGGTGTGTTGACTTAGTGTGTCTTTAAGCCGTGGTTCAGGGGGAGCACTGAACTGCTTGCTGTCTGGGGACATCTGCTGTAGGTGGGATTAGTCTCCTTTAGAGCTGAGGCTGACTGTGCTCCTGAAAGAGGTACCTCAAATGGATTAGAGTGTGGATGTAGCCATCTTGGACCCCTATCTTCTGGTTTCTCATAAACAACAGGAAAAATGAGATTGCCCTCTTCCAGTGGGTTCACTTGTGCTAAGTATTGTATGAACTGTGCTGCAGCTTGTAAGTGAACCTGGGCCATAAGAAAGTGTTGGTGCTTCTGTTAAAATAGAACTAAAACCAGACGTGTGGTTATGATTAGGAAGCTGATTTCTGAATGAGGTTTGTAAACTGCTCAAAAAGCTAAATGTCTCTTCATTGTAAAAGATGGAACAGCTGTATTAGTGTGCAAATTCTGTGACTAACCAGCTGTCTTCATCTCTTAGGGAACTTGCCTTATCCTAAGTCACTGTTCGTTAGTATTCATTTCACATCAGCAGTGGGGAAACATACTCTTCCTTCCCTCTGTCCTTTGAATTACCTTGAACATGATTAAATACCTTGAACATGATTAAATACAACACCAACAAAGGTAACAGATTGCTGCTTTCCTCAAAAGGTTTTGTCTGCAAAAAAAAGTTTTGTTGATGACTGAGATAGTAGCACTCTGTTTGAAGAAGCTGCTGAAGCTGTCATGGTAAATCTCATTAATTTTAGATAAGCCGGCCCTTCAGTTCTTTGTGTCTCTTTCTGGGGTGTGCTGGCTTAGAGTAGAATCTTGTGTTGCTATCCTGTCACTCCTTGCAGGTAGTCTTTTTAGGCATAATCTATAGCAGGTATTTTTCATAGCATGTGTTTTTCAGTACATGATATTTATTTTGATTTTATTTGATATATCTGTCTTGCTGTTTCATTTGGGATTCTGTATCAATTATGCAATAGTAATTTTGAAATAAGTGGAATTGGTATTGTGCTGCTTGCCCACAAAGATGTAGTTATTTGAATAAATTGGAACAGTACATTTTTCTCAACTTTTACTGTAGAGATGGTTTGGTTGAATTGTTTTGTAATTTCTGAAAGGCTAAAAGCATGAATTTTGCTTACTAAAGTCTCTTGTGTAGGTTGCCTTTGATCAGTGTTGCACTAGTTCAAGGAAAAGCTTTTGGAGGAGGAGCAGAACTTACCACAGCCTGTGATTTCAGGTAAGGCTAACAAGTTGTGTAGCTGTTATGTTGAGTCAGCGATTTAATGATTGTCCAAGTGAAATGTGAGAAGCTTGAGGTACCACTTCTACCAGGAGTCATGTTCCTGGGTTCCAAGGAACTAGATTGCAACTAGATTTTGTCATCAGACTTCACAGGAAAAAAAAAAGTTGTGGTTTCTGCCAGGTTGTGTGGTTTGGATCACCGTGTGAACCAAGAGCAGTAAGGAACTTTAGCAACTGACTGTGTTACACACCAAGCGGGTTCAACTCACCCGAGTGAGAGGTAGGAGGGCTGTAAAATTGTATATCTCCCTGTGTCTCTTTATGTGAATGTCACAAGTAAAAATAAATAAATAAATATCTTCATTACTCTGGTATTTCTTGTTCTGAGTTTCTTATTTGTAACATCATTTTGTGCTGCACAGTTGTTGAAACAAGAGTTTGAGGTGCAGAGGAAAACAAATGAGGTTTTGTCCCTGGTTTTTTTTTTTTTTCCATTCAGGTGCATGGATTTGCTAGCATGAAACAACTGGCAAAAAAAAAAAAGGGCTTTAATTAAACTGGCAGAACAGGAATGGGAAGAAATGAAAGTAATAAAATGTCACTTTATATAAACCACTACTAATGTGCAAACAGCCTACAGATGTAACAGGATAAGCACAGTGGGCAGCATCTCTGAAAATGAGGAGCTTTTAGTGAAGTTTTTATCTAAGAAAAGGAAATGTGCTCTTGAAGAGGCCTTAATGCCTGAAGTGGGAAAGGAATTGCCCCGCCCAAGCTGAAGGAAGGTACACTCAAAAGTAAAAAAACTAGAATATTACAGTGCTGTTCCAGGTATCAGGAACAGGCTTTGGCTAGAGGAGATGGTATCTGCATTGTCTAAGCCACTTGGAAGCAGTCTTTCTTTGCTTTGAAGGTAGATGTGGTTGGATCTTTCTTTATATCTGCTCAGCACACAGTGAGCTGAAACCCCAGCTGTGATGTGAGTCCAGGCTGTGTTACAAATGCCTGGGAAACAGCAGAGAGGCTCAGTGTTTGACAGCTGCAGTGCTGGCAGGAGAATGCACCTGGGAGACTCAGCAGACCTTTCTCTATCTGTGAGCCTGTCGGCAGAAAGTGTTTCTTGTTATCTCTAAATAGGAGTTTAGGGAATGGGAATGTAATGAAATGGAAATCTTTTGGCTTTCTAAAATATGTAGTCTCTACTTACACTCCAGCTATGCTGTTTTGACATGCTGTGTAATTATAGGCATTGTCAAGTAACTCTTATTTGCATGAATTGAGCAGCTGCAGTTCCTCTTATGCATTGCCATAATTTTCATAATAACAACAGCTGTTGATCCATCTTCCATTACTTTCTACACACCCATCCAGTGCAACTAAATAACAGCAATTCAGGAGCAGCAAATGGGACTTAATTAATAACAGCAACAAGACAGAGAAACATACTCTGTGCTGTTATTGCTCTTGAATTTGAGAATTTTAGTACTGTTGGACAAAATCCTGGGGGTTTTTTGAGAACTATAAATAGGTATTAGTGGAACAGGTATTTTGTCCTCAGTCACTAGATGACAAAAGATGAGCTTGAGACAGAAATCAGAGATTTGTTTTCTTCCTCGAATAAACTGTTTGGGCATTTTATTTTTTAAAACAAAATGAGTTTGTTGTGGCTGCTTTTAATTCTAGATTTTCAAATAGAGTTCTGTTTTTCACAGTCTCTGTTTAAACTACCAAACTGCTTGGTTTTGGCCTGTCCTGGGGTGACTGTATGACTATCATCTGCCCTATGCCAAACATGAATCCTGTGCCTTCCTGCATCTTTAAGCTGTTTCTCAGGAGAGGGGGGAGAAAAGCCAGGCGAATTTTTCAGAGCAGTTTGTGCTCAAGGACACACACACCCCCCTGCATTGCTGCTGCTGCAGAGCCAAGGAAAGCACCTTCCTGCTTTTTCCCAGCTCTCGGCTCCTTTTCTCAGGAGAGACAGAGAGTTAAAACTCTTTGCTTTTTAGCTAGCCTGCTAGCTGAGGCAAGAACTTTTCTTGGGACTGTTCTGCTCCGGTCCGGAACAACATCACCAGGAGGCCCCACACCATGGCCCGGAGGTGCCCATGCTGAACCCCAGCTCTGGAGAGGGCAGAGCCACACCCACAGAAAGGACTCTGAAATCTCCCCAGGTTTCTTCTCCAAAGCAAGAGGTTTTATTATTTAACATTATTCATTCCCTTTTCTGTGCCTGCGTGCACTCTGCTTGTTAAATACATAGGGGTTTTTTCACTTTCCTCCGAGGAATTTCTTTCTGAACCTGCTGGGGGCGGGGCTGCTGAAATCTGCCTTCTAACAGAGGGACGTTCATTTCAGACATTTTCCTCCAAATTTGTCTCAAACCAAGACATGGCCTGAAATATTTTCATATTTTTATCTCTGCCACTGTGTACTACATTAACTATACTGATATTGTTGAAGCAACTCACTTGAACCAAAATGACCCAGGTACCTCCTCTGAAATGTGCTCTGCCAGCATGATGCACGTCTCTACTAAAGTAGAGGTGTGGACAAATCCAATTTTAAAATAGCTGAGGTGGTTTAAGATATTACTGATACATTCTTCCTGTAGCAGTTCTTGTGGCTAATTGTCTCACTCTGTTTTAAGCTGGCTCATTTTAAATCGGATTAGGGAGGGCTTTTGTGAACTTTTACACACTTATTGCTGACATAAGGACAGTGATGAAAAGTGAAAGCATCTTAGGTCAGTCCACCTTTAATCTGGAGGAAGAGGTCTTCTCAAAACACCTCCTTCAATCTTAGCTGATTTATGTCTTCTTGGAGTATGACTCTCCAGAAGAGCAGCATCCTTATAAAGATCATAAACATGTTACTAGGGGGGAAAAAAAAATCAGTCCAGACAAGAGCAAGGTAATTAATTTCCTTTCAGACTTTTTCTGATTTGAAAATTGGAAAGATAAAGCTTCTGACACTATAATTATTTACTCAATTATTACTGCAAAACTGAGTAATGTAGAAGTGTGCAAGTATGAAACTTGTTTAGACAGCTGAGCATTTTAGTACCATTTTCAAGAAATGCTGACTTTTTTCAGTGTGCCACAGGTGAGCCTGTGAAGGTGGCTTGTGGTGTCTGCTGCCAAATGTTAATGTATTTTACAGCTCTGCATGACACTGCAGCCATTTCAGTGAGGTGCAGAAGTGAATGTGATGTTGGATTTAGTGATGCAGTTTTACAAATAATTGAACTACCTGCATTGGGTTCCTATATGCAGAAACTTGAAGTGTGTCTTGTGCTTACACAATGTGTGAAGGTAAGGAGAACAGATTTGGCAGGATTGGTTGAGGAATTTGGACAGGAAAACAGTAATGGTAGTGGATTGTTGGGCAATAAGCTGACAGATATGGGGAAAAGACAGTTGGTAATGAATCCATTTGTGCAATTAGCATGTCACAATAATCTCTGAATGCAGTCACTGCAGTGCACTACCAACAAATAGCCAGAATAACTAACTTTGAATTCTGAGCTGTTTTGTCTTCTATTTCATGTTGATGCCTTTGAGAAATCTCTCTGGGGCAATGTCTGCGTAGATCTTTTACATGCATCTACAACTTTGAAAATTTGGTCCTACATCGCTTGGCAAAATTACTTCCATTGTATTTGAGTGCTTCTGAGACACAGAGTCTCTTTCCTGCTACCCTGTTTTTCCTCTCTAATGCTTCTGCAGTCCAAGTAGAGGTGTGTCCCTGCTGTGTCAATCAAATTTAAAAGGTAGTGTTTTGAGGCAGAGGACAAGAGTGCTGAGATATAAAACTGCCTATTTCTCATACCACTAATCTCCGAATGGGCTCGTAGGTAGAGACAGCAGTAATTTCCTTTTCTTCTTTAGAAAATAAATTAATGAACTATAATTTCTTCAGCTGTAGTTGATGTTGCACAGTTAAATTGCAAAGGACCAGTTTCATTACTGCTGTAAGTGCTGAGCTAACTATTAGCTTATGCTAATAATACTGCATTTATCAAATTGGCCTTCCTTCATTTTAGCAGTGTGTTTTCTATATTTTTGTGAAATGTGTAGGCATGCTTAGTATTACATTTTAAGGTGTTAAACGTGTTCCACAAAACACTTAATAAGAGATACAATGAAATGAAATGCTATTTAATAACTTTGGGTGTTTGTGTTCCTATGATAATTTATGTTTATTTCCTTTTACAAGATGTATTTAGCAGTTTATAGGAAATCAAAGGAGCAGAAGATAATCTAACCACTGCATAGATGTAGGTCCACTATGACCAACTTTTCAGTTGTTTCACCTTTCAAAAAGGAGAAGTGGAGGAAGCCATAAAGACTTTAGTATTCTACAGTAAACTTTTTTGAAAATAGATTTCAGAACATCAGCACATGAGCTTCTTTGGAAATATTTCACTCTAAACAAGGATTTGGGCTTTTAATTTTATCAGGAGGAGCATTTAGGTGCACAAGATACAGCTGTTTGAAATAAGGGTGCCTCAGTACATAGTAGCATTTTTCATTGGACAGAGCCTGATGTGAATGTAGCAGGATGGGGTTCACATTCTCATGAGTTCTTGCAGAGTCCAGGCTCAGAAAGCACTTTTCATTCATGTGACTGTAAAACTGTTACACATCATCGCAGAAGAATCAGTAGCCAAATCTGAGAGTGGGTTCTCTGTAGAAGCCTAAAAGATAAAGGACTAAAATGTGTATGTTTCAAACACTGATAGCTGAATAGCCATGGAGCCAGCCAAGGATTGTTGGTAATAACACACTGTGAGAAAGAACAGGATGTGGGTGGAGAAGAGGGCCATATGGAGGTGGAGCAGCACTTTTCTGGGACAAATGTCCTTGTTCTGCTGCCTGGAGATAAGCACAACACAGTACAGGGCAAGTGCAGGAATGAATTTGAGAAGCGGGCATGCACTTTAGGGGGGAATTAAGACCATCAAAGACCTCTGAAGCCTCCAACCCACTTCCAGAAAGGTCTAGAAGAAAGGACTGTGCATGATAACTAATTTTCATAGAAAGTGAGAAGCTTACCTCCAGGACAGGATAAACATATGTATAAAAAAGTATCCCCACAAAGGCTGGGCGTGCGTGCACCCCAGGACCCTGGATACTCCAGCTGGATCAATGCTTCAGCCAGGACTGATCTCCCTTCTATTCTCTTTCTTCCTTTCTTTGTCTCTCTTTAATTCATCTCTCTCTCTTTCTCTCTTCCCTTTTACCCTACCGCTTATCCAAAACCCACTGCTGTGTGCTTATACTGGGGGGTCAGGGACTAGAATAACAATGTCCATGCCAAGTGTGTAAATTAGTAATAAAACTCTATAAGCTTTTGTGGATCCTCTGACTTTTGCCATTCCTTTTGACCACGAGCATCTACGAGTCTTGGGTTCTCCCTTCTCCTTAAGGGTGGGACACCACGTTCTCACAGCTTCAAGTGCTTGCTATGTGGCGTAGAACACTTTTTAAAGCTATATAGAATTTTAATCTCTTATATATATGTGTGTGTGTATGTGAGTGTATTTAAAATCTGCAAATCAGTTGGCAGTTTTAGAATTCCAATGCAATCCTACATCACTTGGCATTTTTAGAGCCCTGGGGGGTTTGTTACTACAGGTTTCTGGTTATGATTTTAAAAATCTCACATTGCCTGCCTTTAAAAAGGCTGTTCTTATTTTTGATGTGATACATTTGACATCTGGTTAAGTAAGCACTGCTAGAAATGGGCTCAAGAGCTTCTGTTATTTGCCTTCTATTTATGGACTGGTGTTGAGGGTTTTTTACCAGTTTTCATTTGGGATTGAATTTTGTGTGTTTACAGTCTTTCAGGCAGAGCATTTTTAGATGTAGTCTACAATTCAAATTACCACTGTTTGATTGTAGTAGAAATTTAAATAATATCAACAAAGCATTGATTTGAGTAGATGTTTTCTTTCCGAAGTTGTCTTCTTGCAGGGATTTACTTCATTCTAGGTTGTTTAGTTTGTTTTGGTTTTCTTTTTTTCCCTTTGGGAGGCCAAACCATCTTATCCTGGGTAAATGAAATTTTTCTTATCAGCATGTGTCTACATTTTAGACCACTTGTACCATGCAATTGTACATCCTTTCTGTTGAACAATCCTGTCTGCAGCTGATAAAATGTGCTGCGTGATAATAATAAACAGAGATAGTCCAGATAATAGAAAACTTAGATAAGGCAGATTTTAGAGGATGCAGGTCTGGGCCCATTCTGATACTTGCTGATACACTGAGCTGTTGGTCCAGTGTAGAGAAGCATTTAAGATTCAAAGAGAATATGAGAAAAGAGTACAAATGCACTGGAATTGTCCACTATGCTGGCATCTGTGAAGTGACTAATTGCAAGTTTACATAAACTGATATTTGAGGTATTTGAGTTTGATGCATCATTGCTGATCTTCACTACTAATTTTTTTTAATAGATGTATGTATTTATTATCAGATAGCTCCACAAATTGGTTAATATGAAGTGTGAGAAACACTTATATATTCCAGTCTGCTGATTTTGAGGTGAGGTTACACTGAGCTGTGGCTTTGTGAGGACAGACTGCCTGAATAGCTTCCTTGGCTATGGGAGGAGGGTGTCCCTGTTGCATAATCCCAGCTCACTTCTTACCTCTGATTTGCCAAGCAGCAATGAAAATGCCTGTATGAGTCAATTATCTCACTAAAAAGCAACAGAAAACCTGGGTTTTTCCTGTTCTTACAGTTAACTAGAGTGGATTGTAAGGGAATATAATATTGTCTATAGCCAGTGTAAAGGAGGAGCTAAGTCTCTAGGAGATGGCAAAGAACTGTAAGGGGTGAGAATACAATCTACTCCTTTTGGCTCTAGGGAGATGTTACATACCCTTGGTTTCCCCTGAAGCCACAGCTTTCAACTGCTTTACTTTTCACTGGATCAGCTTCCAGAGAATGTCTTCCTGAGTCCCTGTTAGCTGTTTCATTTTTCAGCCCTGTCGTGTGCTATTGAAGGACTATGAAAAGAGCTCTTCCTCTCTTTATCACTCCAAGTAGCAATATAGTTAACATTGTAGGTGTCTGAAGGGTAATCGTCCGTATCAGGGTTACTGTTCGTTGAAATGACCAGATGTTCCCAAAATGACTCAATTTCCCTGGCTGTAAGCAAGCATTGTGTGGATCTCAGCCTACTTCCACTGTAAGCATTGCCTTCAAAATTGCAACTTCCAGTCTTCCTCTTCAGCCCCCAGTTTTATTTTTGTCTTTGATCCAAAGCAGTCCAAGGTCTTAGTGAAGATTTGGAGCCCAGCAGGCTGAACCTCTGTGTTCCTCTTCCTTACAGATATATGCAAAATTGTGTGAAACAAGATAGCAAACTGTTTAATCTTGTTAACCTTGGTGGCTTCAGCTTCCTACTTCCTGGATTCTGTAGTCAGTAAGAAATTAATTACTATGCTGTGACTCAGCAGTCTCAGCAAGAATAAATCAAATTGTAAATTCTTATGTTAGATTCCTATTGTGCTTAAACTGTTTTGTGTATAAGGACTTCTGCTGTATCCATGGTCTGTTACTAGGTGTTATCTTCCAGTCCTATTTTGTGTGCTGATGATTCATATTCGTAAACAAAAAGCAAATATATAGACTGAGAAAAACCCTATAATTTAAATTAGCATGGATTTGTGTGTGTGTGAAAGAGACAAAGATTGTAAATAAAAAGATAGCAGGGGAAATTATACTTTTGGTGATAATTGGTCACACTCCTAGGGATATTTATGGGGCATCTGTTACAGTTGGCTGAAAATGTGCCTGCTTCTTGTCCAGGTAGACTGAACATGACATCAGTGATCTGAAGTTGGTTTGAAATTCCCATCAGTATATAATATTCTATATTAAAAAGTAAAGAGGAGAAGCAGCAGGTTACTGCTTCAATGTAGAGTTTTAATGTTAAATTATCTATCCCATTTACACCTTTTTGAGTTATATCATTGTGCTCTTCCCCTCCCCCCCAAAAAAAATCTCTGAAGTCGTATATCATATCTGGAAAACTTAGGTCACAGCCACCGTGATGATTTAAAAAAAGCCAAACCACGACTGTCAGTATTTTTTGTTTGAAATTAACATGGTATCCTGACAAAGTGGCAACATTCCATTATAATTGAATCACCAGTGATTTCAACTAAGTATATTATCTCTCTTTGCTTTAGTCAGAAACTGTGTAGGATGTGCAAATGCAGCATTGGTAGCTCCATGTGCAGAGACAGCTGAATTTCAAAGCGTGTCTTGTTACCCTGTGTCTTGTGAAGGGTTGTTAGTGTGACGTTATGTTGTATTTTAAGTTCTTTAGTGCAGTGAGTTGCAGAAACCTGATACATCAAATCCATCATAAAGTATTAGAACAGCTTGAACCTTGCATCTCTCAGGGCTGATGTCAAGAAATGCTGTTCCTTTCCAGTCAGCTGAGTTCAGGCGAGTGAGGTGATCTTTGTGGTTTTGACATTTTAGATGCCAAGCTCTGAGCCACTGTTGGGAAGCCCCTCCTCCCCTTTGTGTATCATCAGTAGAGACGAGCAGAAAATGTGATTGAAATGTTCCTGCCTTAAGAGACTCTTGAATTTGGTCTGGGAGAATTTTGTTCTGTTTTCTATGGTTTTGATAAACATACATAATGAAAATAAAGATGTGGGAAGCCAAAGTTATAGACATGGTTTGCATATGCTGCATGAAAGTGTGCACATAATTTAAAAGATACAATATTTCCTCTTTGAAAACAAGCTCCACTGTACTTTTTTTTTTATTTCTAGATGAATACTGTCATTTAAATTTGACAAAAAATTTAATTATCAAGCACCTTTACCTCCAGGTGGTCTTTTCCATCAAAGAATCTAGTAAAATATCACTGGATCTTTCCTAATGGAATTTTTTACTTTAATCTAAAAGGCATATCTGTTGTTGAAAATGTTTGCTTGAACAGAATCCAAATAGCTCTAGTTTCTTTTTTGGGAAGGAAAGACTCATGTAACATTTCAGATTTCCAGCATGAGTAATTTTTTTGTGAGCATTATTTTGGCATTCACTCACTTGTGTATTGAGGCTTTGGCAGCCTGTAAAGAATAGCTAAAACCTGCTTCATGGGTAAGACCCAAGTGCTATGGCAAGATGAGAACTGCTCTGAAAATAATTGTATGGTAACCGAGGTGCCTGGGACCCACTGACACCAGAGTAATACAAATATGGTCATAACTGTGAATTACAAGAAGAGAGTGTTAGTAAGATATTGGTCATTAGCTGGGGAGGAGAAATAGGGTGGTAGCCCATGGATTGCTATTGTACATCTGCAGGTAGTAAGGAGGATCCAGGCACTGCATCTTGAATGATGGGGCATCAGTCCAGCTGTATGGCTCTGGGTGATTCATGCCATTTTCAGAGTTTGTATTGCACACTTCAGGGGAATTAGAGCTCCCCAGTGTAACTATCTGCTTTATTCTCTTGGTTCTATGTGTTCTTAAATTGTGATCTGAGCCCTGGGTGTGTTCAATAACCCTTTGTAAAACCATGCTGCTCCTCGCCAGTGTGTGCACAGTAGGTGTTAAACAGGTCCAAGGCAGCACCCGTGGACAGGGCAGTCTTTATTGCTGTCTGTGTAGTTGTAAAAAGTTTTTCTCTCCTACATAGGAAAGACCTTTTAATTTACTTTTTCTGCTGTTTTCTGAAACTACTCAGCTCACTTGGATGCTTAGGCACAAGATGGAACGAGGGAGCAGTGTGTGGCTCACACAGCTTGTGTGTCACATCGCAGCTTGTGAAGGGGCCACCTGATGTGTGTGTGAGCACATATGACCTGGCGTGGCAGTGGTGAAGGGCTTCATGAGCCCTCTGGCCAGCCCTGTCCCCATCTCCACCAAGGCCTCCTGCATGGTGCTGCCCACCCCCAGCACCATGGTGGGGATGGAACCTTGGGCCTTAGAAACCCCCTGTGGGCATTGCATGTGAGCCTAAAGAAGTATCATCCTGGAAAACGGGGCAGATTCACTTTGTGATTTGGCCAAATTATTTTCTTTCCTGTCAGTTTATTGAAAAATGACTGGGAAGGGGAAAGCAAAATAAAAAGGCTCATCTTACTTCTTTTAATACTGCTCGTGGAGTTTTAATCAGTCATGCTTTTTTTGGGCCCTTATTTCTTACCTTGTGATCTGCCATCTAATTCAATTTTTCATTCCTGCTGCAGAAAATGTCTTTCTGCAATTTCCAATATCCAGCTTCATTTATCCCTTTTAGAAGAAATGTAGCTTTTTATAGCATGCTTTTTTCTCTCCAGCTTCTGTGAAGCCATGAGAGAGAAAGTGTCAAGCCTGAGGTAAAAAATTAGATTTAAACCCCCTAATCAAGGTCTGCTGTGTGAACCTCCATCTGTACCTGACTTCTGGGAGATTCTGGTCCAGAATGAGGTTGAAAGTCTGTGCGGATGGCAGCCAGTATGACAGCAGACATCACCTGCAGGAGACTTTGGGGGGGCCTTACCTACCTTGCCTTCATTGAGACTGCACTACTCCCCTTGCAGGGTATTGCTACCAGCTTCTTTCCCCATGTTTCTTTCCTTTTATTATCCCTCTCTCAAACTAACAATCTCTGGCCCTCTTTTAGCTCATTTTCTTTGGTCATGGAAGTGTTTAAGAAATAAATCCTTTTTCACTTCTCTGGTTGTTCTTACGCAGTCATGTCTAGACCAGTTTTAATCTGGGTCTTGCCAGAAGACTCTCCCAGACGGTCTTCTCTGCTGCCTTACTGAGCTCCTTCGTGCTACTGATAGAACTTTTCTTGATTTTTTTCAGTGCAGACTTTGCTAGTGATGAGATGCTCTTTTTTGGGGGGAGATGCAGTTCTCTGTGTCTGTCTATTATAATTTAATTCCTGTTATCCAAGGGATCTTTGTCCAGTAACAATATTATTTTTGTGCTTCTTCCCTGGAATGGCTTCCTTTGGACTTGATAATCTTGCAGCCTCTTTGAGCTGACTTTGTTGATTTTGGAGGCTCCTCTTCCATTGAATATCCCAATATTTGGGCAATAGGTGTTGGTTATCCACATTTTAATTTCCTGTTTATTCCTGGAGACCACATTCCTCCGAAAATGGCTCATGTCTGTTGTTGGGGTTTTAGTTTAGTCTGTTTTTTTTTTTTTTTCCTGTTAAAGGAATTTTCTCCCATATGCATGTTGCTAGGGGACAAATAGCTGTACTTAAGAAAGACAAAAGGGGAGTGGGGCGGACCTGGCTACTCTTTTGTCTACACCTGGGTGTGGGGTCAGTTCGCTCTGAGCGTCCAGAGAGAGAAGCTGCAGAGAAAGGAGCTGCTGCTTCTTTCTTTTTGGCCGTTCTTTCTTCCTGCTGGAAACAACGCCGGGACCCCCAAAAGCCGCTTTCCCTGCCCTGCTGGAGACCGGGCTGTGGCTGCCCTGCCCCGCTGCTGCTTTGAGCTTCCGCTACGCTGTAGCCCTGCTCGCCCTGCCTGCCTGGGCCTCCGTGGGGTTCTCCCATCTGGATACATCTCGTCTGCCACCCGGGATTTGCGTCCGTCCCTGCCGCTTCAGCCGCTGTTCCTGAGAGTCCGGGATCGGCTGCCCAGGGGTTTGTGAAGCCTTTGTTCCATCCCTTCCCGGGATCCCAGAGCACCAGTGCCGCGTGTTTCCCGAGCTCGCTCCGGAGCGCCCCCTGCAGCCGCGGGGGAACCATCGCACCTGCCCTGCTCACCGGGAGCCGCCAGCGCCCCTGCCGGCTGCGAGCGGAACTGCACCCGAGGGGAAATAGCCTGACAGCCGAGAAGGCTGGCACTGGGTTTGTGATTGCTGTTACTGCCAGAGTTGTTGTTGTTTTGTTTGACTGGTTATATACATATATATAGAGAGAGTAAAGAACTGTTATTCCTATTTCCCACATCTTTGCCTAAAGGCCCTTGATTTCAGAATATAATAACTTGGAGGGAAAAGGGGTTATATCTGCCACTTCAAGGGGGGCCTCTGCCTTCCTTAGCAGACACCTGTCTTTCAAAACCGAGACATCTGTTTAGCAATTTCTGCACTGGTGTCCAGTGTTCCAACTCTTCCTCTAATCCTTGTCATTGCTATATATTCCATTTTTTAGATTCAGGGCTCCACTTTTCAGAATTTTAGCATCAACCAAATGTTTTGTACTTCTAGATGAAAGTATGACTTTGTCATTCTTTCTTCTGCATTTTATTTCACTCTGGGTGATGTGAGAAAGTGTGATAGAGTCACATTATAAATTACTATTTTAAGGCCTCCTTTGAAGAATGCAATTCTCATTGTTTAGGTCCCTTTGCTCCCCTCTAGAAAGTGCCCTCAGGTTTCCCAGCCAACTCAGAAGAATGTTAACTCTTATTAAGAAAATACTTCTGTAATTAGGAGTCTATTTACTTGATCTGATTTTTACCCTGACCATAAAATGCATTGGAGAATCTGACTGGAGGACAGCAAAGGTAGGGGGTAAAGGCGATATGTGCTAGGGAGACATGAGAGATTTTTCTGGGCTACTTTATGTAAAGTTTGGTTTTTAGCTTTTGTGGTGAGTGGGGAGAAAATGGATGCACTAAGAATGTTTCAAAATAATTTAGTAACTATAAATAAAAATCCACATAGTCTCTGTAAAGTGATTTGAGAAGAGCTGTGAGAAAAGCAAGCTTTTGTGCTGGTGAAATTTCCTAGGATGGTATCAAGCCTACTCCTTTGACACTGTGATTTAGAGTGTGCCTAGAACACTCTGTGCTTGGGAGGCTTGGTAGGATTATTTTTATTTTGCTTCTTGGGTATCATTTTAATTTATTTAAACCTCAAATAAAGAAGGTTTATTGTTTTGTGATTTTAATTGGTGGGGTGTTTTTAAATCACTGAAAGGATTTGAGAGAGGTAACTTTCTGATGGGCTTGTTAAAATAAAAAAACCTACTTCTTTCCATTGCTTTCTTGTAGAAAAGGTTATGGATTAAAGCTAAAAAACAGGAAAGATTATTAATGTGCACAGTCTTCTTTTAGCCTATTGAAATTTGGGATTGCAGAGCATCTTTTAGCAACTGTATCTAAGATAAGCACACGGCATGCAGTTTCCCCAGACTATCTTTAAACTATTTTGTCTTCATTTTTATGTACTTTAGTAGTTAGCATTTATGTAGTTACCATTTATTCATCTGTCAAGTGAATATCTGGATTTAAGGATTTTCAGAAAGAGCAAACATTTAGGGGGTTTGCTTTTATGATGCCATGGTGGTCTGCACAGGCCATCACCACAGGCATGTAGCACAAATCCTTACTTTTATCAGTTTTACAGTAGTTTTGCTTTGTAAGTCTCACTAGTGCTGTCGCGGGTCTGAAGTAGTAATTGCTGCAATATCTAATTGCCTTATTATTTCTCTGCCTAGGGCAGAAACATGAGAAGCTCTCAGTGAGAAAGAAGATATGAGAGAGATGCAGAGGGAATTAATACTAGCAAGCTGTGTTGGGAGAGCATGTAACAGTCATGGCTTGCCAATATTCACTGCATTGCTCCAGTTCAAAAACCTGCTAAATAGAATTAGCAAGGAGTTATTGATTAAATGTTTAATCTGGGTCTTTTTGGTCCTTTAAAGCCTATCCAATTAATCAAGTGAGATTGAAAAATAATTGAAATTATGATTAATTCTTCTCAGGATAATTCCACTTGTTAACATTCTCAGAACTTGTTAACATTCTCAGAGAACTAGGGTGGGGTTTTTTGGGGATAGAGGGTATAGTAAGCTGACTTTCAAAAAAATCTTTAGCCATTTTGTCTAGATAGTCCCCTTACAGAGTATGTAGGTAATTATTTGATGGTGTAGTGATAAATAGACTGCCGAGACACTGCACTAGATAGGCAGAGAGGGATTCATTAGTCCCAGCTTGCTTTTTGGAGGAAACTGTCTTATTCTTAAGGGTCTAATTCTAAAAACATCTGTCATGAAAATTGAAGTAAGGACTGGAAGCTGCTAATCAGCAACTTTGCTGACTGGCTAAATTATTTTAGTATAGTACTGCATATTTCTTCTGCAGAATATTCTTCCCACAGTACCTTGCTGCTTCAAAATTCATTTTTATCGCAAAAATGACTGGTTAATACATTTGTTGTTTTAAGATGAGTTTCTGTAGTAACTATGGAAGGCTTGTGTATTGGAATATTGAACAAGGCTTACACAAGACAAGTTGTCACTACTGGAACACAATGTTGTCATGTAATTAACTTATTAGTGTTTAGGTTTCCAGGTCAGGTCTCTGCAGGCACAAACCGCAGCCTTACCTTTAGTCTTTTCAGGCTTTCTGTGGCTTTGTGAAAATATCAAGGCAGTAGTTCATATTCAGGTTGTGTTTTCAAGGTTGTACTCAGGAATTACTTTTGTTGTTAGACATTCTGGAGAAGTTAGAGATTAGCTTTGCAGCAATTGCCAAGGAGCATTCATATATAGTGCCTGAAGAATTTGTGTCTTATTGCTAAGGAAGTTCTGTATTTTCTTACACATGCTCTAATATCTGTCTTTCCATGGTGGGGAGAATAGATATAAGATATATTAAATGGGAAGATGCATGATATCTGGTGTATCTTTTCGACTCTGAGATTTGGAATGCAGATACCAGAGGTGGATTGAGTGATAGGTACAAGTTAAACCTTACAGATCCGAATGCCATGCTAAAGAAAATGGGGAGAAGGCAGTGAGCTTGGAGGATTCCAAACCCCTTGGTATGTGCTACATGAACTGTTCAAAATAGTGTGAAGTTCCGCAGTGCTTGACTGCTTAAGTAATGATCCTTGCCCAAACCTCAGGCTAACAGCATTTGCAGTTCCAGTTAATTGCTCCTTATGGTCCAGCTTTCAGAGCTGCCACTTGCCTGTGGGATGATCCCTTAGTATCCCTGTCTGAGCCAAGGAACTGAAGCTGCAGAATTATCTGGGTGCATTTGCAGCAAAGGTGACACTTTTCTCTTATGGAATTGCTTTCACCTCCAACTACCCTCTTCTGCCTTATCTGAACAGTTATTGCATTTCAGCCATTCATTTTAAAGCTGCTTTTTTTTTTCCTATTTAAGAAGCTTAGAATGCAGCCTAGGAAAGATTACTTGATTTATGTGGTGCACTGAACCAACCTGAAATAAAGGACTTCTTTTTAATCCGAAATCAAGGCTTTTGCTGTACAAATAAAGGAACAGGTAGTTTGTTTCTTGCTATGATGCTACAAATTCAGCAATCACAACTCTCTCTTGCTTTGTTTTAACGTATTGTAACAGTTTAGTTGACTAAAAACATCCCATCACTTCATGTGTTCAGCAGCACTTTGTGTAAGAGCAGCACTTTATTTTTGTTGGGTTTTGTGTGCCTCAGCAAGAGAAGTGAGATTAGATTACAGATGGTACCTGTGTAACTCTGCTGCCTGAGTCCCTGTCACTCGCTTCAGGAGCCTACCATCAATACTGGGATCCGCTGTGTCCTCTGGGATGCTGAGGACAATGGAGTGAGATTGAGGTGCAATTTTCTTGGAAGTGATGGGACAGGGATTGTATTTCTGGTGTTGAGAAGGTGCAGCTGGAAAACAGGGAAGAAGTGGACAATGGACTGGCTTTCTTGCTCACTTAAGGTCCAGCATGCACGCGAGAGCTGCTGTTGTTGTGAATTGTCCTGGTAGCACTCACCAAACAAACTTACAAAATCCTAAACTAGTTACACGTGAGCTTTTGTCCACTTGCCAGCAAGATCATTAAATTTTTGTGTCCACCTGGCAAAGAAGTTCATTTACATGATAAACACCATCTGCAGATAATGTCATACCTGACCTCTTAACAAATTATTGAACTTGCACTCCCCAGCAGTGTGTATTTTAAAAAGCTCTTTTGGCCATGTGTCAGCATAACACTGCTGTTATTTAATTTTAAAAGAGTTAATTAAGCTGATGCCGTATTGATGAGTTTGTTAGAAAGGCATACATGTTGGGCAAACTGTATGGCAGCATTGTACATCAACTTTGTTCTTCTGTTCTTTGAACAAGTGTTTGGCTCTTGATACCCTTCCTTCTGTTACCATTTTCCAGGTGGTTTCCTTTTTCCTTTAATATCTTTCTTTTCCTGTACCTGCAATAGTTCCATGTGTGGTTTGGATGGTGTTTTGGGTTTGTATGGCCAGGTTTTGGTAGCAGAGGGGCTACAGAGGTAGCAGTAGGTACTGCTTCTGTGAGAAGTTGCCAGAAGCTTCCCCTGTGTCAGGTAGAGCCAGTGCCAGCTGGCTCCAAGGTGGATGCACTGCTGGCCCAGGTTGAGCCAATCAGGAATGATAGTAATATCTCTGTGATAACATATTTTAAAAGGAGAAGAAAGTTACTGCACAGTTGTAATTGTGGCCAGAGAAGAGCAGGGTGAGAATATGTGAGAGGAACAACTCTGCAGACACCAGGGTCAGTGGAGAAGGAGGGGTTGGAGGGAAGGAGGTACCTGAGGTGCCAGAGCTGAGATTCCCCTGCGGACCATGGTGAGGCAGCTGTGCCCCTGCAGCCCAGGGAGGACCACAGGGATGCAAAGATCCACCTACAGCCCCTGGAGAAGACCCACACCAGAGGAGATGAATGCCCAAGAATGGGCTGGGAGGCCTGTGCTGGAGCAGGGTCCTGTAGGGACCTGTGGAGAGAGGAGCCCATGCTGGAGCAGGTTTCCTGGTAGGACTTGTGAACCCATGCTGGAGCAGGCTGTTCTTGAAGGATGGCACCCTTTGGAAGAGTGAATCACACTGGAAAAGTTTGCAGAGAACTGTCTCCGTGTGAGGGGCCCCACACCGGAGCAGAGGAAGGACTCCTCTCCCTGAGCAGTGGCAGAAACAACATGTGATGAACTGACCATAACCCCCACTCCCCATCTCCCTGCACCAAAGTGGGTGTGTGGCTGACCATAGACATTACTTTTCATCTGTCTGGGTGTCCTGCATCTATGTTTTGCAAAATATGTAGTTCTACTTGAAGATCTATTATTATTTCTGTAGCTCTTGCTCTACAGCATGCTAAAAACATGGATGTCTTTTAAATGTACCCCAAGGCCTTTGACTCTCGTTTATAGGGAATTTTCTGCTTTGTGTTGGTTCAATCACCTTGCAGATAAGGTATTACTGAAATTTACAGAAGAAGGTAGCAGATTCGGTGAGGGAACTTACTGTGACCCAAAGACGTAAGGTCTGTTTATTATTTATATTAATATTGATGGTTTGAGAGCAGGATGCCAAAGTATTTGTGGGGGAGGTAAAAGTCATCTCCTGCAGTTCTGGCTGCCCTCTCTTGGTACAGCCATAGCTGGGAACCAACCAGGTGCTGCAGCACTGCATGATGCTGGCTGCCTCCCTCCATGGTGTGCCAGTCTCACGCCAACTAAAAGGGGAAGATCAGAAGTCAGGAGCTGTGTCCTTATGTGACACTGGGAACGGGAACAAAATCCAGGTTGCTGACAACACATGTATTGTTTTAGGTGTCTTTTTTTCCTATAATGGGTTTCAAAAGCATAGTTGTAGGATCTTTTAAAATGCATAAAATAGAGGGTGGTATCTGTCCCTCCCTAGTAAATTTGATTAGTATCTTTGCCTTGTCAGAATGCTGACTATAACTCAAACCTTGAAGTCCAGGAAATGATTAGGTAAGGGCCAGCACAGATCTTAATATAATCTTAGTTCTATCAAGGAACTGATTACATCCGTTGGAACAGCTCAGTAACATTAGTATTTATAATAAGCAGGTATGAAAAATTGAGAAAGTATATTTTTATTTGCATTTTCAGCTTTTATTGTATATGCTCTGGCTTCAAGTAGCTGGGAAATACTTTAGCAAAGGAAAGCATAGCTGTTAGCTCACAGAAAGTGCCGCCTTTGGGGAGCAAGTGTACCTTTACAAGGCTGGGATTTGCTAGGCTGCAATGTTAGTAACAAGGTTTCTTCTCACGTGCATTGCCAGTGATGTGATGAGATGCAATGTGACAGTCAGTTGTTTGTGGGTACAATGAGATGTGACAGAATGAAGGAATCCTCAGATCAAAGGGGGAGGATTTGTAACATTTAGTGCAGCTGAGAACATTTTAAAATGTACAGCAGGAACATTTGCTGTAGCTCGTTTGCTTTAGATGACTAACACAAAATTGGATGTGGCCCATGGTGGCTGTGCTTTCTTCGTGGGGGGGCTGTAGTGTTTGTAACATGGAAATAAAATGGTTTCAAAGAAGGTTTCAGCTGCACGTTGAGGCTTATATTACCTTAACCTCTTATTTCCAATTTAAATTTTGAGGATTTTGCTACCCTTCACATTTCTGAGGGATGTTCCCCTGCTTACTATAAGGTCTTCTGTCACTTTGTACATTAATTACATTGAATAATTTTTTTTTTTTCGGTATTGTCATGCAACAGATTTTCTTTATTAGGGCAGGGAAGGCATATATGTAGGAGTCTAGTATATGACCTTCCCCTGGGATACAGGGGACCCAGATTTTAATTCCTTTGACGTGAAAGACAAGACCGGCATACTGTTCAAATCAGGGTTAATTTTGTATTCATCTACTACTCTCTCTCAGGCAGGGCCAGTACTAGGTGAATAAGGTATAAACAGTTTAGGAATAGTACTTTGGTCTTTCCAGCTTTTTGATGTCTGCCTCTTTATGTTAAGTAATGCTTGATGTGCTTTTCTTACAAAAATTCTTTTAATGGGAGATCAGATCTGTCATGTCTCAGAAGGTGGACTCAATTCCTTTCATACAATAAAAAGGGAAATATGTATGCAAGGCTGCAGCTGGGAGCATTCAGAGGCTGATCCCAGGCTGGCTTGCCAGCTGCTTCTGCCTCTTCAGACATGAGCTCAGGTCTCCATTGCTTCCTGGGCACAGGGACTGCAAGTGAGTGATAAATCTAAAAGAGAGTATGATGGGTGGTTTCTGTAAGAAATGGTGTGACTTCATAGTTGAAAAGTCTGAAAAACCATAGATACCTTTCTTAAGCCTGAAAGCAGTCCAATACTGCAGTTACACCTTCCACTGACTGCCGCTTAGCTCAGTATTTTCTGTGAGGCTTGTTCAAAGGAGCATTGTGGGAAGAGGTGAATCCCAGTGAGGTTCTGGAAGCTGCAGCCTCACAGTCTCTCTGTGAGTTAAGCGGTCAGTGGTTTATTTTCCTTTAATTGTATTTGGTTCCATTTTCTCTGAGGGAGGTAAAGACATTGCAGGGAAACAGAGCCCTTCCCACATACTAAACATTGTCTGAAACAATCTCAGATTCAATATACAAGGGCAACATGGCCTCCCTGACCTGTGGTGGCTGTCCTGTGAGACTGCCTACGGGTTGTCTAGCATCAGATGCACAGCTGCCTATAACCCTTTCTTTTCTAGTGCCTCACATCACTCAGTACAGCTAGAATTAAACCCGTAATAATGTTTTCATTATTGCTTTTCCAGTGGGACACTGGATGTGAGCAAATTGCAGAGTAAACTGAGCCAGTAAAGGAGTTTTGGAATACTTGCAGAGTCATTCTTTTGAGAGAAGAGACCTGAACTCCCTGGGATTTGCTGGGTCTGGGAAGCACTTGATAATATTAGCTTAAAGCCTTTCCTCCCCTGCAATACTCTGCTTTCTTCCTTTTGTCACACAACCTTCCTCTGCTATCTCTACAGAAAGGCTTTCATGCAATCTGGTCCGTCAGCTGTTGCTTTTGTGCATTGTGCTGGATCTGGGATAAAGCGTAAGCTCTTCAATTCTGATGCTGTACAGTGTGGCATGAATGCTGATGGTGCTCTGGTTAAGAATAAAGCAACCAAGCAAACTTACAATTAACAATAACTAAGCAGATGTGAGAACAGTGAGTTCTTAGAAGTAGTTGCATTTTTAAAGATTTTTCCTTTCCCCTTTCAAAGCTGTTCACCTTGGTATTTTCACTATGGAAAACTGCATTGTTAGGAAACAGACTTGTGTGTAGACCTCAGTATCCCAAGATTTGTCTTCAAAAAGCCAATTAGTGCTTGAAGTAGAAGTTAATCTACTTCACAAGTGTAATTTCCATCCTTTGCCTTACAATCAGCAGCAAGCAACCACACTGCAGAATATCACCTTGAGAAAGAGCAAGTACTGGTCTGTTTCTGTACATTTTTTCTATGTGTTTCTATTTCTAGTGGTTTTTTCCACTAACCTAACGTGTGTCAGTGTGACCACTGTGTGAAGACAGAATAATCTGCTGCAGCAGCAGAGCTCCTCCAAGGAGATAGCTTAATGAGCCCTAGGGTGAGTTCTTAAGTAAAGGGGGTGAGAAGCTGTAGAAAAGAAGCATAGAAAAGAAAGATGTGAAATCTTTGGAAAGAGGAATGTTACTTATCTTGTAGAGGGGAGCAATTCTATTACACACTGCAAGCATAAATAAAAAGCAATTCTATTGTGCATTGTGAGCCATAAGTTGAGCATCCATCCCGATTTCCCTCGCTGTAATGAGCAGTTAGAAATCAAACTCACATGGATCTCTAAAATATGGAATGAAAAAGCACCACCTGTGCTGTAATCACCACCGTGCTGACAGAACCTCCCCACTTCACATCAGTACTAAGACCACAATCCATCCTCTTGAGAAATGTTTTGCACATTAGTTTTGTTTGGGTTTTACCCAACACCCTTTGCAAGGCAGTGTCTCACTGGGAATAAATGTAACATGTCCTCTGTCTGCAGTTCTGTTTTCAACACTTTTAGAACTGACTACAGGTATCAGTATGGGCACTAAGCATCTTTACTTGTAGCTGCCTATGTATCTAATTTTGAGAAGGGCCAAAAGCTGCAGTTATGGCACCATGTGATGTAAAAATTAAGATACTCCAGCTCTGGCTGTAATGAGCATGCTGTCAAGTTGTATCAGCCTTTGGAAGCAGAAGGGAGGAGAAAATAGAAAATCGAGGACCGTTGAGCTGAAAACGAAAGTCGATACATGGATTGACCTCTGTGTTTGTTCTTCATTGACAGGTTGATGACACCTGGAAATGAAATTCGGTTTGTCCACAAGCACATGGGCCTGGTGCCCGGCTGGGGAGGAGCTGCCCGGCTGGTGCGGATCGTGGGCAGCGGGGCAGCCCTGCAGCTGCTGGGCGGGGCTGCCCGGGTGGACCCCGAGAGAGCTCTGCGCCTGGGGCTCTCCGAGGAGACGCTGCCGTCCTCAGACGAAACCACGGCGTTGGGAGAAGCCCGGGCCTGGCTGAATCAGTACACAGAGGGTCCGACCACTGTGATTCGGGCTGTGAAAAAGGTGGTGACAGCAGGAAGAGAGCTCCCACTGGAAGCTGCCCTAAGAACAGAGAAGGACATTTTTGGAACTGTGTGGGGTGGGCCTGCCAATTTGCAGGCATTGGATAGAAGACCAAAACAAAAATGATGGTTTATGCATGAGGAATGGGCTTGACCTTTTTGCAAACAAAGCTTTCAGTAAAGCAGCCATTAAACGGAATCATTTAAGGACTTGTCCATTTAAAATGGCCTTAACATTCCTGCCATTTAAGTCAGGCAGGCGTATTTGGTGTGCAACCACAGAGACATCCCGGGCAGATTCTCTACTGTCTTAATCACCCACTGAATGGAGATTAGTGAAATTAGTATGTAAAGGTAAATACTATGCTGAAAATAGAACTATAATTCATTTGAAACGAGGCTGAAGATTATTTTATTTGGTGTTAATTTTGGTTTTTTAACTGGTATGGATATTAATTACTTGAAAGTTATGAGGTTTATTCATTTGCAGAACAGGTGCATCTAAAGCTGCAAAATATGAGCTTCCCAACCAGTGTCTTTAAGCAGCTTGGAAAAGATGATAACTAGTGAGAGGATAGCTTTTATTTTTTCATTTCTAGTTCTTCATATAATTGCTGAGAAAATATCCTTGGATACTTCAATTTTAATGGTGCTTTTACAGGAGAAGCCTTAAGTTAGTGAGAAGCTTCTAGCACTCATTCACTGACACTGATTCAGGTTTTTAAATGTATTTTGGTGTCTTCTCACTGCTCAAGGAATCAACTACCTACACATGCATCTGCACATTCCCATATCCTGTACCTGTGCAAAGCTGCTGGCCTGGTTCTTCACACAGAATCTAGCTGAAATCTTGGAAGGCCATGATGTATCATGCCCCAAAAGGGCTTGTCCTTAAGTGACTGGGTGATGTGAGTACTTCAGCATTCTGGTAAGATGTGTGTGGATATGTCTATGTCTTTCTTCAATGCATTTTTGCTGGTACGGTGTGTTTGGGCTGACTAGAAGATTTGGAACTCAGTCTCCACTTCATGCCAGTGACTATGCAAGTAATTGGATAACTCAGTGGGGAAAGTTTTCCCTTTAGATATTAGAAACTGACACAGAGTGCCTGCTTTAAAAATAAGCATCTGTGAGAGCAAAACCATACAGATATATCTGTGACTGAGAGTTTCCTGTACTGTTGGTTAGGATGCACTTGTCTCTAAATCCAGCAGGAACTGAGATCTGAGCCAAGGACCTAAGTACCCTGTGGGGGCATGTAAAGAAGGAAGCTCTGGGCTGTGTGCCACTGTCATGCATTCTTGCTCTGACAAGGCATAACTAGTTCTAGATCATGGAACAAGCTCCCTTAAGAAAAGAAGGCAGTATCTTGGATGGAAATCCATGTTATGATTTCTACAAGTGTGGCAGGACTCCTGAGTTTTAGACAGCAAGGTAACTACATGTGTTTGAGGATTTGGGGACAAATCGATGTTGGGAATTAGGCTTGGATTGCCTGTTAAGATTCTGTAGGTTTCGAGCAGATTCTGTGATCTGCTAGGGATGTTTTACTGTATGGTTTTCACAGCAATGAATATAGCCTGGAGCAACCAAAAGAAATGCTGAAGAAAGGGATGTTTTGAGTTGGCATTTCAGAGAAGGAACTTGCCTCCACCCTGTTGATCCTGCACCTTTGCCTTTATATCTGAAGCACTAATGGAGGAAGATTTCAAATCTCTCTTCCCCAAAAAATAAAGTTCAATTTTTACTTTCAGGTTAGAGAAGAGACAGGAATGAGAACATGAGGAAGAGAGTAGTGTTTTGGTTTGTGCCTTTCCTCCCCCTGCTCCTTTTAATCCAGTAGCTCAGTTGTCACTCCCATGTAGCTAGATTATTTCCCATGCCCTAAAGAACTTCAAACCCGTTACTTCACAAGTGCCTAAGTTTTAGTATAGTCAGCCAGCACTTGACTGTTTAGTAGTGAAGCTGTTCTGCTTTTCATGAAGTTTCTCAAGACTCATGAGGGATTCCAGACTGCAGCATCACTGAACCTTCAAGGTACACTCCAGTCCATACTCATGCAGCTTTTTGAAGCAATAGCACATCATGTTGTTACGAGTGAAAAAAATGTGTTTTAAAGGACAGCTGGTTATGTCTTTGCTTTTAGCAAGAATTAATGTGCTATTACTAATACTGTTACTGTTTTTAAAATTGGTGTGAAAATTGCTTAGAACCTGAGCAAGACCCTTGAATCTTTTTTCTTTAGTGTATTAGGCTTGTAAGTGTATTCTGTGTACTGGGTAATAGAAATTTGAAAGGGAGGATATTGTAGGACAAAGGCAGAATCTGGTTTCTTTCACATTTTGAACCAGATTTGTGCTGGCAGTAAGTGAATGGTAACTACACCTATGGGGCATCTCTTCCCATTTTGATTTCTAGACAACGAGCTTCTCATTTCAGCAAATGTATTTCCCCAGCCACCCTCTCTGATTTGTATCAAAGGCCAGTGTCTGCTTCTAAGAAAACAGGACAAGTAATTAACTAGTACAGACCAAGACACATTCAGAACAGTTTTACAAACAGTTACGGAAACCCATTTTGTTGGTATCATAAATATACCAAACACAGGTACAGGACATTCTGAAGATCACTACAGGTTAGTAGTCTAATACCATATTCTCTGGTTTATTTTCTTCTAAAAGGAAGATGAGTCCTTCATACAGAAACCAGCCCAACTAAATTACCATGAATGCTAGGATGAGAGTTCCAGACTGAGATGAAATGGAATCCCATTTTACCCAGTTGAAAACTAAATGCTTTATTTCACAAAATACTTTCTTATCATCTGAAAGTGACAAATACCTTTAACCAGCAGTTGATAAGTGTTTGTATTTCCTTTACAATTATTAAAGATGTCAAGCTTCATCTCAGGGTTTATTTTTCCCTTCTGAAATGGCTTAAAGACAAACAAGCACTAAATGAGCAAAATAAATTAGAAACATCCAAAGTGATAGTCCCAGTCTCCTAATTAAATAGCATGCCAGCATTTTTACTTCCTAGGGGCTAGTTTGCCAGCTTCCTCCTCAGCAAACTAAGTTTCCTATTGCATTGTGAAATGTCTGTCTTGTTTTTCCTGTGTACTGGGACAACCCAAGGGTTTAATAGGGGTGTGGATTCTGTACCAAGCTTGTAAAGGTTGGATACTGGAGATCACTTTTAGCAATACAGATGCTTCTATCTTACTTGCTGCTGATAGAAATATATTTACCAAATGATCAATCTAGATAAGCAAGGTGTTCTTGCAGAATGCTTGGTTCACTATCTGATTTATATCTTTTGTAGCCATGAAATAGGATTCCTGTATCTGTGGTTATCTGTTCTGGAAATCATGAGATGCTGTAGATTTCATAGTTTTTAAATTTCCTTTTTCATTTTCCCTTCTGCTCCCCTGTGCATTTCTCTGGCTATGCTGTACAAGTCAAAAATCACATAGTGCATGTAATTACAGCCAACCACATAATGCAGTGTGGCTGTGGCTTTGCTAAAATAGGCAGAGAACACATTTCCTACTGAAAGTAATGGTTTAAATATAAGATGGGAATTATCGGTTACTACTTTTCCCTAGCTTGATCTGGGGAGTGCATTTGCCACTCTGACGACTGGCTATTAAGCTCTCACCAGCCTCACTTTAACTAATTTTAGTGTTTCACAGCTGCAGTCACCCAGCAGAAGCCAAAAGCAGCATCACAGGTGTGGGGCTGAACTCTCTACTTGGGTCAAAAACCCCAAGGATAACCACTGATAGAATTATTTGTGGGTTGTTTGGGCTGCAAATCCTTAAATTAAGTATATAGTGAGTCATGTTCCTCTATTTTGTTTCTTGCTTTTTTTCAACCCATACTCTCACTTAAAGTGTGTGCACGTAGCTGAAGTGTTCTTTCTTTGTGCTACAAAAGCCTTCAATAAGTCAGACTTTGGTTAGAGCCACTGGATACTAACTCAAATCAGAGAAATAAGACAGCTAGCAACTAACAGAAAAAAGCATTCCATCCAGTTTCCTTCTGAAGTCCATGTAATTGGCTTATTTCCTTATGGGACTGGAAGATGATAGTGAAAACCTGTGATCAAGAGCATCTCTTCCTAGCTGAGAATGAAGGAAATCTTCCTTATTTCATCCTAATCTTGTCTGCACTTTCCTGACCCACTGATCTCACCTGCGGGCAGAGGAGGGGGCACAGCTTTGTCCAAGATCAGGCATGTCATCCATCATTACAGTCAGAACATTATAAAAGTTTAAATCTACCCTTTTTAAAAATCAGCCCTTTTAATTCCCTTCAAATGGTTGTTTGCCTAAAGCAACTTCTGTCTTAAGATCAGTAGTACCTATGTATCAGCTACTGTCCCTTTCTATTCTGGGATATATATACTAAGCATTGGAGTTTAATTAGCTTTAGTTTGAAGACTGAGTCTAGAATCAACTAATGCCATTTCTCAATCTGAAAAAATGTCAAACACCTGCCAGGGACAGAAAAGACAAGCTGTGTTTCTTAAGATCTGGCTTCTAATATTCAGAAGTCTGTAGAAATGCAGCTCCTACATTGCTAATACAACAGTACCCTTTCTGTGCTGCCACCAGTTTTGCTATGAAGAGATAAACAGCGCTATAGTCCTTAATGTCCATGTCCTTTGTTATAGGGTCAATTTTGATAACTTACACTCTTTTATTTCAACATTTCTGCTGTTAAAATAAGGCTGATACTTCTGCCTGCCATCAACAGTGAAGTGAGTTAATCAGCTCTTCAGATGTCTGTGTACTAAAGCTTGCAACTCATGATTTTTCAGTAAAAGATGATAATCCTACTGTGTTGTATTTGAGAGACAGCCAGTCAGCGATGCAAGAACTTCAGGATGCCACTCAGAACTAGTCCTCCCTTTTGGTAAACACCGTAAGCTGTTTTATGAGAATTTTCTTTGAAATTCCTTCAGTGAAGTTCAATTAAACTGGAAACATATCTGAGATTGTTACTGATAAAATGTAGTTTTATTAAATTATAAATTCTGTAACAAAAACGAGACAGATCAAGAAAGATCTCCAAAAACAAAACTACAAGGACTAGATGGCAAAGCCAGTGAAAAAGCCATGGAGAGTGTAAAGGTAAGGATTTGCAACACAAGTTAACAGCATTTTTACATTACCATTGAAAAAAGGTAAATGATTGCTCTTGTCTAATAAAAACACATTTTAACTCCAAACTCACATCTATTTTCTCACATTAAATTAAGCATCCTGCTCACACCCAACACCTTGCCTGATTCCACATTGCTTTAGTGTTCTTTTCATACATCAATCCATGCAGAAAGTAGTAAGACACTTAATGCAACAGTCAAGAGAATGAAGACAATTCAAGTTGTACAGCAGATATACATTGGCCAAAAAAGGATAGAGTATCTTCAAGGGGAAAATGCTACAAAATAAACACAAGACATTTTCAAGAAAACTGGGCATTGCTAAACAGCTTTCAAACCATTAACAGGACAACCCAGTTTCCTAGAGTTAAACAGTCTTCCAGCTGAGACATGTTAAGAGACTTAAGTTAAAACAGGCCAAATCTGTTTCCCCCCTTCACCCCACCCTCCCACCAAACACGCTGCTAGGTTTGAGTGCAATGCCAATGTGGACAGAAAATTTACAGAAAATTACAACTGAGTATTTTTTTTCACATGGCTCTAGATTTAAACTTCAGTGACTGTGCACTGTCCATCTGGCCTTCTAGATCTTACACTTGTGTTTGCCACCCCACCCCCTGCCCCTGGTCTGTCTGCTCCTGGCTGGCTTGCACTGGCATTCAAGTGTCTCTGCTGACCAGAGGATGGGCGTTGCTGAAGGTGGGCAGACACATCCTCACTGTCGCTGCTGGCATCCGATTCGGTCTCCTCAACAGAGGTGTCGGGGGCTGGCACCCTACCAGAAGATGATGATCCATGGTCTTCTTCTCCCTCTACCCTGTGACTCCTTTCAGCCATACTGTCTCCATTTATTTGCAAGTGGGCAAAAGAGTTCTCTAAAGAGTTGCTTGCATCGGGTGATGGCGTTGAAGGACTCACAAGCTGACCATCTAGTGCTGGCAGGGGCCTCACAGAAATGGATGCTAGAGGCTGCACAGCTACAGCCCCTGGAGTCAGTGTGCTGTCCGCACCGTCAGCAGAGCTCTCTCGTGCCAGGTTGACAGTGTTGCTGTCACAGTCCAGCCTCAGCCCAGCCACTCCCTTCTTTGGTATATCTATTATGTCCCGTTTGATTTTTCTGCGACGTCCATGCTCATTTCTCCTATACTGAACCATATTTTCAAGGTCTGCTACGTATAAAAAACCAGCAATTAGCATTTCAGTGCTCTTTTTACCCTTGGAAAAGGCATCTTCCAGCTCTCTGCTGGTACGTTCATCATACTGCCACCAGCCATTTCTACCTTCATAGTACCAAGCATATTCTCCATTGCCTCTGCTTGCTGCTTTGAGTTCTTCGGGTGACAATAAGGTTGGCTTGTCAAGAAAATCCTCGGGAATCTCTTGCCGGCAGAGCGCACATCGTTTCCCAAGCCAAGAAGCTCCCTTCACACACAGATAGCAGAAAACATGTTTACAGGGCAGACTTACAGGATGGACACATGTTTGCAGACAGATAGCACATTCAGGGACTTGCAGGGAAGGTGCTGCATTGGTACATGACTCATTTGTCTTCCTATTTGTGGGAAGCATGTTGATTGAATGATCTATTTCACCACAGCCAGCCATCCTGCAGAGGATCAAAGAAATTTAAATCAGTTTATTGTGTCAACTTAAACTAGCACCTCGCATTACATTTCACCTCAACATCCATGGAATGAGATGTTTACCTCAAATTAAGGTAAGTTACTGTTTCCTGAGGTGACAGACTAAATCAACTGGGAAAATTTCTTTTGCTAATCACCAATATTTTACCTGTTTAATTTTCAGCATGTTAACATCCCAAGTTAGAAAATAAATTTTGTTATTTCCTCTGTTCATTCTCTGAAGTAGTGTTGATTAATGAACCTTCAGCCAACCAGTTATTTTGGTGCCTCCTCAGGAAATTGAAAGAAACGATGGTTCTTTCCACAAGAGGTGACGTGGCTGTGAATTGAACTTAAACAATCCCTCTTCAGACTACAGGTGATTGTCTGCTTGATTAAGGGACTGCCTGAACAGCATCTCAGACTAGGTTTACACAGTAGAAAATATGCCTGACAGCAGCACCCAGCTGAAGAATTCCCCCACTCTGTTCCTTAGTTCCCATGCACTAAGGGATGTACACTATCCCTCAAACTGAGCTCAGAACAACCACAGGGCTGCAGAAATAACCAGATCTGAAAATGGAGGTGGCCTTTTCAAAAGATACCTTGGATTCCTTTTTCTTAAACATTAAGTGAACCCCCTGATATATGCAAGTGCCTCTCGAAAGGAATCACTGCAGACCAGCAGAAGCAGCAGTGTATTGCAGAAGACACACAACTCTGACTTGACTGGCTTGTGAAGTCATTGCCTTTACTTTCTCTGGCCATATCTTATTTCTGTTATTAAAGATGATTTTGTAACTGTGAGGGAATGGGGAATGCAAAACTGCATCACTTTGGCATTGTGTAAGATTTAAGTATTTGAAAAATTCTAGCCTAAATATGCAAATGCCTTCTCAACTACATTTTTGCCATGGCAATCTTTCACAGTCTCTTTCATGGTAATTTTCCTTTTATTTATTAACAATCAAAACCAAACACCAGATACCAAATGACGGAGAAGAATGGCTTTGGGGAATGGGACCTGAAAAGGTGCCTTTTTCCAATTAAAATCCCCAAGGAACTTCAAGACTGATATTCAACAAAACAGCCTTTCAGTGAAAGTAGTCTTTGTTGTACAGACAGCTAGGAATACTTCCTGCAAAACTACCACAAGCACGTGGGTCAAAAGGGACCTTTAAAGGTCACCTAGTCCAGTTTCCTGCTCCACATGGCACCAACAATAATACTAGATTAGATCAGCTGTGGCTGATCACTGTCTAGGTGCGTTTTTCTGAAACCTGCAAGGATGGAGATACCACAGGCTGCCTGGACAGCCTGTTCTAGTGTTATACACATTTCTAACAAAAATTTCAAGAGAAAATGCCTAGTGTTACTGTAAAAGCCTCCACTGCTTTAAAAATCTTATAAATATCTGCTGGGGGGGGGGGGGGAAGGTTCAGTATCTGTATTTATCTTTACAAAAAAAGATCATGTGCTGTTTACTTAAAATATTTTTCTCTATGCTGTCTGTTCCCTTCTATCACTATAATTTCCTCTTGAAAGACCAATTCCCCTTTAATCCTTTTTTTAATCAAGTAATTCTTTTAAAAGCTCTACAGCTCAAATGCTTTTTCCTGAAGTAATATGTAATTGTATCCACCTATGTTTCAGTTTTGTATCTGAATTTCTTTTTCCTGAGATTAATGACAAATCTGCTAACAGTTCTTAAATCAGCATGCCAGATACAGACACAGCATTACCTACCAGCTGGTAACTGTGTTTTTACTGCACAGCACACATCTGTGAGATCCATTCTAACAATGTTGTGAACAAGTTGCTTTTTGGAAGCCTCATACTTCTGAGGCTGTATTTTGCAACAGATTTTTACAGCAAATGTCACAGTTTACACCAAGAAACTTACTAGAAAAAGGAGAGAATATTTCAGAATACCCACAAACACAACCCAGCCATCACTTCACAACAGAAGAGCTAAAAGAGAAATCCATTTATTGATTAATTTGTGCTAACCATGGCTGAGGTAAAAGATCTTAATTTTCAAGTGCCCCCACATTGAGATACTACAGTGCAAAAAGGCACAGCAGCAGAGATTTCTACTTCCGTGCTACAGTTTTAAAAAAGGATGCTTTTCCCTGAATATCCTTTATAAAGTTATCCTTTCCAGAGTCAAATACAAGATTAGAACAACCTGTAGGTAAGTAACTTTTACACAAGTCACGTATCATAATTAAGATTTTGGAGGTGATTAAAATGCAATGCAGGGATGAAAAAGGCAATGCACTTTGACAAACTAAATTCTGATACTGTAAGCTAAACTAAAGAGAGTTTACCCTGAGGCAAACTAAAAGAAGAATTAAAAGTTGTTACATGTTTTCTGGAAGCAAAAAAATGCTAACATTTGAACTGTGCTCAGTAGGTCGCCCATTTATTTGAGGGATCTGTAATTTCTTACTAGATCAAGATAATAATGCAGGATATGAAAAGGAGTAAATGCCTTTTCTTGAAATTCTTTTTTGAGTTTTAATGACTCTAAGGAAAATGTTATGTATAAAATGAATAGAGCTGGAAGAGCAAACCCTTATCACTAGAAGTGCTACCCAGGAACATAAAACTCTTCTAAGATAAGCACAACTGCAGTTGCATGTGCTCAGAATGCAGGACAATTATGCACTTGAAGATTTCTATCAACTACACTGACACTGTCTCACTTCTTGTTTTTAAAGCATGATGCTAATTAACCTTTTTAATACCAAATCTAGGTCAGAGTTTGTTTATAAGCTGGTAGGAGGATGTACACGTACGTAGGTTTTTACTGAAGAGGTAATCCTTCAGAACCGAGGACAAACATCTTGGGCTGCTGTTCTGCTACGTTATGGCTGTGGAAGCACTTGTACTGCAACTTCATGCTATTAAGAATTAAAAAAAACTGACCACACAGTATTTTTCCTGAAATTAAGGTTCAGTCAAAACAGGCTTTATATCAGAACTGTTATCAAACAGGAAAGCTCTATTTTTTGGAGGATTGGGTTCCCTTTAAGACACTCCTAGCATCATGGAAAATCATATTCTTGACTACTGACTACAAATTAATTAAACTCAAGGAAGAATTCTAAAAATAATTTTATTTGAAGTATTTAGATCCTTAATTCAGGTGTAAATAAGGGAGCAATAAGAACCTGAACTCTGCATTTTAGCATAAACACAGCCTAAAACTCAGAAGGAATTAGTCCAAAATCTTGCCAGATCCCACTTCTTGTGGTTTTCGTTTTTAATATTAAATAATAAGTTTAATTTCTAAGCTATGGGGCCTTCATCAATACATGAAGTATGGAAGAGGTGATGTGTAACAACTACATGGAAAGACCCCAGGCCTTCTTGGAATTTAATGGAAGAAAAAGTAAATCCACACAAAATCACTTCAAATTCCAGGTGAAATTCTAACTGCAACTAAGCAGTCCATCAAGGAGCTGACATGTTTAAGTTCATTAACAAAACAACAGCTTACTTTTTCTGAATAATTTCTACTGAAGCATGCCACAAGACTGAAATGTCCTCTCTTCAGATGTCTCCAGCTAGGATGGCAGGTCCTCCTTCCCAAGGCTGGCTCATTCCTGACTTGTCCTGCTCAGTGGTACACTACAGCGTTTCAGCTTCTCTGCAAACTAACAGAAAGCAAATAATACCACCATTATAATGTCATCCAGAGGTACGAGCAAGCAAAGTACAATGCCACGGTTCTGTTACAGAAAGGAAAATACTATGCTTTTATTTACTCAATGCAGGCTATTTTCAATAAAACTACCATTGGACTTCTGCTTCATTTTTTGCAACCATCAATTTTGACCCACAGTTTTTATTTTGATGTCTGGCTTAAACAAATCATCTTTTTTTAAGCATTATAAAAGGCAATTATTTTTGACGATAGTAAGTTAATTGCTCATTTCCATACAGTAACCTCACAAAAGGAGTAACACAAAAGGAGAAACAAGACCGAAGTTGCGAGCATGTTATGTTTATGCAATTTTAACCTCTAATAAATGATCCCTTATATTTAGAAATTTTAAAAAGTCACAATGGCTTCCTAAAGCTGTTTATAAAACTATCTGTATTACACCATTCCAAAGGACCGTCTAGCCATATGTCTTGTCCTGACACGGACTAGTATCAGACACTTGAGGAAAAAACAGCGCACGTGAATAGCCAATTTCCCCCAGGTCTTCTCCATATTTCAAGTAGAAATCTGCCTCTTTATATTTCGAGGCTCAGAGCCTTGAATCCTTGTCCTCTTTTACAGAGATCATTGCATTCATTAAATGAATGAACCTCAGAACCATTCAGCACTTTCTTCTTTATAAATCCACATATGTACATCCTCATACCAGCTTATAAAGAAACTCTATGACCTACATTTGATACTTAACAAGGTAAACAAACAACAACAAAAATTAATTAGGACCTTCCTCTATTTCTTTAAAATGCTCTGATGGGCTCCAAGGTTCAACAATGGAAAGAGTGCATATGACCTCTAAAAAAGAGGACAAGGATGCAACTCAGCCTCCACACCGCAGAGGCAGTGTTATCAAGCTAGCAGATAATGTCAGTCACAATACATTTGGTGAATGCCACCAACCAGAATCTGAGCCAAGTCATTTCACAAATACATAATAGTCACTAAGTGCTTAACAAATACATAAAAAGTTCCTACAGTAGGGAAGTAGGAATCTGCAAACTCAGAACGGGAAGGGAGACCATCACTCTTGCACTCTCACACCCTAAACAGGAAGGTCTTGACCTAAGAGAACCACCTTCAGTGAATCCTCTGTAAAAAGACTGATGAGCCACAGAGTCACATCCTCCTTCTGGTCTGCAGCTTTCTGGATGATTCTTAAACATTTTGAACTACAGTTTCCAGTTGCTGCAAAACATTATACATAGGAATGATTTGAAGCAGATCTGAGAACGTCACCTCTTTGATTTCAATATGTTCAAGGAAAGAATCATTTCAGCATAAACACAGTGCAGAGCAGACATGTAAGAGCTGAGTGAAGTCAAGGAGTGATAAGTCCCTGAAAGAATATGCAGCATTACAGTATTCTGTGCTATAGTCCTTCATCAAATGAGCAAACATTTATCATTAATAATATCAGAGTGTTCAGTTGACTTTAGTGCATGAAGCATTATTCAAGTATGTTATTTTCTTTATAGCTAAGCTCCATGTAACATTCCCTGCAGCTATTTTTAGAATGAACTCCAAAAGAAAAATGCAAAAATTAACAAGCCTATCCACACCTTTTCTCCCCTCATAGTTCTAGCAGCTTTCCTTTCTTCACACATCAATCTGAAACCACCAGCTGCAATCGCATTAGAATTGTGGCTCTACTAATCCAGAGACACGATACTATGTTTTCTATGATCAAAGAGACAGCTGCAACAAGCTTGATGCTCTGGGTGTGGTGTTCAGTCCTTTATCTTCATAGCTGCTTTCTGTTACTTCAATAGGTATCACCTGAAGTCTTTTATCTACTACCTCTCACAATCCACTACTAGAAGTAGCACATCATAAAACCAAATGCTATGTGGAGATGGCAGAAAAAGGCTGGGTCAGTTCTGGGAGATTACTTAAGAAATAAAAATGCATGCACATATTCAAGGTATGTAATTATACCTAGAAGAATCCAAGGAAGGCATAATTACAGGATTGTGGTAATGCAAATTTCCAATTTCTCCAAAGCTCTTGAAAAGAACTAGTTCACACACTGACTTCAGGTAACCTCTACATTTCACGGCATTGTTATTTATTTAATAAGCCAGTCTTGAAAATTCTACTGAACAGACTAACAGACACTTGTGGTTACACAAGCACCCCTTTTTGGATGATGACTCCTCCTTTGAAGTCACCTGGGTAAAAGCTGTTCTATACTTAGCAATTAATTTTCTCTTCTTCCTGTAGTATGAGGAGTTACCCTATCTGCAGCAACCTGCAGGTATCCATCCCTTCCTAAACCCCTGCATCACACATTGATTTTGAAACTTTAAAGGTGGAACAGACAGAAGGACAGTGTCGCTGATCAGGAACAAGAATTCAAACTGAGCAACATCCAAACTGAGACTCAGCCAGCATAGAACAGTTCTCTTTGTCCCCAAAAGTCTCTCAGGATGCTTACTGGGAGAAGTCATGTCCACTTCTTTCATAATTTAGGATTTTGAAGTCATGGACTTCTTACCAGACCTATCTCCCAAAATGACTTCAGGTTCTCCTTAAGAAAAATGTTAAGCTTTTACTAGGCCAAGATTTCTTGTCAGCTCAGTCAACTGTGCTCATTAAACCATGAGACCCAGTAAATTATCACATCCAGCACAATTCTTCCACCCTTACTTCTTTGGGGAAACAACAATTACAAAAAAAACCCAACAAACAAACAAAAAACGCACCCAAACCAAAACCAGAAGCAAACATATTTAGAAAGCCAGCTCCTGTACATTGATGAAGAGTTACCTACAGTTTTAAGCTTCCTCCATAAGTAAAATCTTAGCTTTTTAAAAACAAACAAGTGCAAAACATTGGCGAATTCAACTCACACCAGCCAAAGACTATTATCTGAATCCTACTTCAAATGATAAAATCTCATGAATTCTACAACTCCATACATATTATTCTAAAATAGCTATTACAAATTCATCATTTATCCCCTTGAAAACTCAGCAGTTACAGTATTAATTCACAAGAATAAATGCTCTTCTGTAATTAAATATTTGGGGTTTTTTTCCATCAAGCTCCCTTATTTGTAACTCAGCTGGGGGGGGGGGGGGAAGAGGAGGGGAAAAAGATCCCCCAAATTCTGCCCTTCCCCACAAGTCGCCATGAGCCAGACAGTGGGGGAAGAAAGAAGGTGGCTGTTTTATTTAACAGGAAAAATCACTCTCCTGTCTGATGGTCTGCTATTGTCAATACACTACCAGCTCAAGGTACTGAGTCTTATCAGGTATGTTTAAAACTGTCCCTGGCACTGGATAGCACAACAGATAAATAACCTGTTTCCTGTGCTTGCCTACTTTTTTGTATCTGTTTCTTAAACTTAGAATATTCTCAGGAATTGCTGATTGTGATGAGACTTCAAGTTGCCTGTCATTCCTTATCGTTGGCTATTTCACACTAATAAACACCCAACATTTATGTGTACATTTGGAACTGAATCATAGAAGAGTCAAGATCAGAACAGTCAGCCATTTCAGTATTAAAATGTTACATCTATTGAAAATGATGTTGTTCCCTATGCTACAATTGGAGTACTAATCTTGAATTTTGAGCATATATCCTATTTCAATCTATTTAACAAAGAAAAATGTTAATTTCTCTCTCAAATCAAAAGTGTGCAAAGAATGAAGTTTGGTTCATCTTAAGTTACCAGTGCTTCAGAAACTGCAATAAGTACAGGGACATCTTCGTGTGTGTATATATATATATATATATATATCTATATATATCTTCGTGTGTGTGTATATATATATATATACATACACACACACACTTGACTAACATGCACAGAAGAGAGGAAAAAAAAATCAATTTCAATATGAAGGCTTTTCCAGGGGCCCACTATTCAATAGACTATGAAAATACTGCAGTTCCAGCTCTTTAAATAAATGACAACTCAGTTACATCTACATTGATACAATGTATTTTGAAGGAAACAAGAACAAACTTTTTCTTTCACTCACTACAGATTTTGCATTATAGCAATTTAAACAACTGGCACTTCAATACACTTGGACAGAAACTACAGTATTAACCACACAAGACTATATAGCAAGTTCTTGCAAGAAACATTCAATATTTAAGACTTGTTCAAAATTACCAAACGAAGATTCAGATTTCACCATGTCTTCAATACTATTACACACTGTAATTTTTGGTACCGCATTTTTAGAGATGCTTCAGAATCTATTTTTAAGTAGCCCACCGTCCAGAGGCAGCAGCTAACAAAAAGAGGATTGGATTTTTAGTATTACAAACCTGACAGAAGCGAAACATTTTAAAGCTCTGCTCCCTACTCCTCCTTGTAATTGTTAATATGTAGCTGCATATTACACACCAGTAACAAAACCTACAGCATTTCTCAGGCATATCACTGAAAAGCTGTACTAAGATTAAACCTCCCACAATTTCAGTTTAACTATTTTACCATTCCAATCGTCTTGTTCGTACAAAAACCTCACATCTAGTTAATATTTTACAACAATTTTTCAGTGGAGGCAACATGCACCGCACCAACAGCGGGACCCGTTTTCACATTTCACGTCCCCTTTTAACATTCAGAAAGGATGCAGTGCAAACACTTGAGCCGAGGCCGTCAAGCACAGAGAAACAAAAGCATTTCCACTGGGAACACTTAGTTGCTCCTGCCTGGGTGCTCCGCGCTGCGCTCCCGTGACCGCCCGTGCGGCTCCGCTCAGGTCGCCGGCGGCAGTGCCCGAGGCCGGCTGGGCACAGCGCTGACATCCGCAGGGGCGAAGCCACACATTGAAGCGCTGCACATCGCCCTGGGAATTAGAGCGCTGCGCCGGCTCGGCCAGGGGATTCCGCCACGCGCGACGCCGCCACGGCTAATGCTCCTGACCTATTTTACTGCCCAGCACAACGAAACCCCCGACTCACAGAATCGACCAGATTGGGAAAGACCTTCGGGATCATCGAGTCCAGCCTAAGTCCGGGTCCGGTCCGGCACTCTGCGCGCACCTTGCTCCGCACCGGCGCGGGGCGCCGCCTCCTGCAGGGACACGGCTCCGCGGTGCCCGGCAGCGGGGCCCGGCAGGAAGGGCCGGGAAGCTTTGCCAGCCGTCCCGTCTCTCCCTCTCCGTGCGGGGCCTGGGGAAGGGCTCCCGGGCAGGGCTCCACCGCCGCGGCCCCGACACTCAGCACGTGACCCCGCGGGCGGGGCGGCGGCGGGCGACACCCTCCACCCTCCCCTCCGCCAAAACAATACCGGGCAGGGCTCTGGCCGCCCGGCGGCCGCCCCTCGTTCGGTTCAGCCCAGCTCGGCCGGCCTTTTGTTCAGAGCTCTCACAAGCGCGGGGAGACCACGGCGCCCGCTCCAGCTCCCTCCGCGGCCCGCCGGCGGCGGAGGGGCGAGGGGAGGCAGCGCCGCCCCGGCCCCGGGCGGCCGCGTAGGGGGCGCTGTCGGAGAGGCCTTTGGTGGCCGAGGCCACCGCTGCCACCGCCGCCACCGCCTCTCCCCGACCGCTCCGGCTCGTGCCCACCCGCGGCGGCGCGGGGACTCACCCGCCGGGCCGCTCCGCTCGGCTCAGCTCCGCTCGGCCCCGCTCCGCCCGCCGCCACCTGCCGCTCCCTCCGGCCCCGCCGCCGGGACCGCGGGACGCGCCGACGTCACGCGCGGGCCGGGACGGCCGAACGCGCCACTGTG
>NW_024582091.1:33341083-33410034 GCF_017639235.1 Corvus kubaryi | reverse complement strand
TCGGGAGGGCCCCGCCTCTCGGCTGAGGCCCCCTGCCCGCCCCCTCGGAGCCCCTGCCCAAGTCGTGCCTCCTTGTGGCGGGCTGACCCTGGCTAGACTCCAGGTGCCCTCTAAAGGCGCCCTGGCACTGCCCTCCGCAGCTTGGCAGGGGAGGGGGAGTATAACGAAAGGCTCGTGGGTCGACATCAGGACAGGACGAGATCACTCACCGATTGCCGTCAAGGGCAAAAGAATCTTGACGTGGGGAAATTAATTTAGTACCAATCAAATCAGAGTAGGATCATGACAAATAAACCCAAATATTAAAAACACCATCCTTGCCTTCCCTTTTTTCCGGGCTGATTTCTGGTTTTCCACTTCTGAGTTTTGGGCCGCAGTCCTTCAGGAACACCCTGCGGGTGTCCCCCACGGGGTCACAAGTCCTGCCAGCAAACCTGCTCTGGTGTGGGCTCCTCTCTCCACAGATCCACAGATCCTGCCAGGAGCCTGTTCCAGCGCAGGCTGACAGAGGGGCAGGGCCTCCTATGGGCACCCACCTGCTCTGCCGTGGGGTCCTCCAGGGGCTGCTGGTGGATCTCTGCTCCCCCATGGACCTCCATGGGCTGCAGGGGCACAGCTGCCGCACCATGGTCTGCACCAGGGCCTGCAGGGGAATCTCTGCTCTGGTGCATGGAGCACCTCCTCCTCCTTCTTTGCTGACCTTGGTGTCTGCAGAGCTGCTCTCACTTACTCACATTCCACTCTTCAGCTGAAGTTGTTGTTGTGCAGACATTTCCCCCTTCTTAAATCTTTATCCCAGAGGCACTACCACTGTCACTGACAGGCTGAGCCTTGGCCAGCAGTGGGTCCATCTTGGAGCTGTCTGGCATTGGCTATGTCAGACACAGGGCAGCCTTCTGGGAGCTTCTCACTGTAGCCCCCTCCCGAAGCCCCCGCCACTACGAAAACCTTGCAATACAAGCCAAATGTACCAGGAATGAAAGGTCTGGAAGTGGTGGGAGCCTCAGTGTATGTATTCCCTGGAGCTTTCTGACCAGAAAAAGTAGACAGGCATGCTTCCTTGGGATTCATTCTTCAAGTGCCTGATGGCAGTGCTGGGGGAGATGAATTATCACAGCTCTGTCATGCTTGATAAATGTGAAGGCAGGTTGCAGTTGCCCCTGTTCCCCGCAGTGAGACCAGACAGTGGATTCAGCAGGAGGCACGAACAGTTGTTGGCCTTTCCAGGAGCATATTCTGCAGCTCAGGGAAACTGCAGCTCATTTTTTGCCTGAAAATTTAGGTGGCTTGACAGTCAGGCCTGTGCCTTATGCTGCTGGGCATTGCCCGGCCGTGTTTGCGTGGCTGAGGAGGTTTGGCTGCTTTGGTGGTCACCCACAGGCAGAGATGGACCTCGGCAAGACCCAGATGTAACTGCAGGGGGTCAGACTGTCCCAAAGCTGAGCTGCTCCCGTAGATGAGGTGCAGGGAGGAGACCTTTGCCAACTGCTGTTGTCAATTGAGAAGCCTGCTGTATTTATTTTTTAATAAACTAGGATGGGAAACAATAATCCACACATCATTTAGGCTGGAATGGTATTCATTTAGATGGGAAGAGAGGGGCTGTGTGTCCAGGTACTCATTGCACCTAAATGGAAAACTGAATATTTCAACATGACTAAAGTGCAAAATGTCTAGCCAAGGACTTGTTAGAACTACAGCTACTGTCTGGCTGCTCTTTTTGATTTTTAAACCCCTGGAAATCACAAGCTTCAGAAAACATAAGAGATGAAAGCTCTAAAAATACTAAATTCGAAGTGTAATCAGGAATACTAAAAGAAATGCATTTGGTTAAATCGCTTATTATTTTCTAAAAGTCTAGAAAAGCCAACCCAAAATTAGCACTGGTTTTAATAAATGTGTCATGTTTGCATCCAAAGACAAGCATTTACATGGTAATCTATGTTCTATTTAGATAATTCTGTGTGAGGCTGAGTCAAAGAATAGAGGTTAGGGTAAAGGAAAGGTCTGTTACTGGCAGTGTGTACTCAGCAACAATAGCCTTAATCCTTTTCTGAACCAGACCTTGATCCTGTGGAAGCTATTGAGGCCAAGTTCCTGTCGGTTTCTGTTAGAATCTGACCTAAAAAAAGAAAGCAGGCTTGTGCTCTTAAGGGATCTAAAGAGTTCAAGCAAAGCTACTCTGACTTCATGCAGCTTTGTAAGAAAGGCAACACCTTGGAAGACTGTACTTAGTAAAAAAGAAGTCTGTGTCGGTGTATGGATAGGCTTGTAAGTTTCACTGCAGCTGCAGATGGACTGAGAAAATGTGCTTGTGAATGAGAGATTTTATTTTACACTCCATGAGTTATGGAGCAAGCATGGCAATCAAAGGAATATCAGACAGTGCCAAAGATAGTAACAAAGAATTAAATGCATTGCACCTTACTAGACTAAGGGAATAAGGATCATGTAGGTATCTAGTTGAATGGATTGCAATAAGGGGACCAGTTCTAATAATATACCTTCTGAAATGTTCCCTACATGGTTATCAATCCTTATTACCAGCTCTTATTTCAGTCAGAACGGATATTGTTTAAACATCTTTTTTTGTGTTTCTGTTTTTGGCATGGACACAACCTATCCATTCCACTGATGGCTTTCTTTAGGGCTGTTACTTTGTACCTGTCTGTTATAACTGAAGCCACCTCAATTGTTTCTTCTCTACATCTATTTGCTTTACATTTCTGTTGTCTGCTATGTTTCTCCTTGTGTATTTTTATTGTTGTCTACAGTGTCATCACTGTGAAATTTGTCTTTTGATCACAACCAAATTATTAATTAATATAGTGGTTTGAAAAGTAAAGATTTGTCAGACTAAGTCTTAAAAGACACCACTTCCTCTGCTAAGAGTCTATAGTCCCACCATTAATATTTTGCTGATGCTGTGATGGTGGAGAACTATTAATCCATATGTCAGTGTTTCTATTTATAAAGCATTTTTTTCTGCTTCTTCAAATCTGTGTGATACTATGCAAACCTTTGCAGATGTGCCAATGTCTTATATTCATCAAGAGCTCAATCCCTGCTGCACTTGGTGCAGCTGAGGTGAGAGGGGAGAAAAGCAGTTTCCTTCTGCTGTGGTTTTGAGTCAGTTTATATTGAAGCAATTTGAGAAGTTGGTGTGGAGAACCTCAGAGCTGCTGCAAGGTAAACTATCAGCAAAGGAGTGGATGATGTGTGGTATCATGCCCATTCCACATGTAAAGACCAGAGATGGTGTAAAGTTGGCAGTGCACTGCACTTGTCTCTTCCATGCAGGGAGCCAGAGAGGGGCTGAGAATTGAGTTACAATGTGTAAATGTACTAAAGACAAATCTTGATTTTGCTTGAGTGGCACATTCTTTTCATGAATCCCCTGTTGCTTATCAAGCCCTGAATTCCTTTTCCTCTAAGCTGTCCTAAAGCAGGAGATCCCCATGTTGCAGTGCCATTTTCATTGAAGTAATAAATGTCTTACAGTCATCAAAGACTAAGATACACAAATTTTCCAGGATTATTTCTTTTTACAAATGATATTTATAGTTTTTTACAGTCCAAGATACAAGCTTATCCCTTGTGCTGCAGGTGTTTTAAGATGGTGTCAGTGAGACAAAATGACATTCACTTGAACTCTCTTGAAGTGCAATTGCAGTTGTGCCAATGGTGTATGAAATGTAAGTTGATTGATGGAAGTCTGAAGCCCCTTTGGGTTTGCAAGTGTTTCTTCATTTTGACCATCTAGAAACTGCCGAGGTTTATGTCTGTTTCAGCAATCTGCATTTGCAGTCCTGCTGCTCTGTAGCTAAACTGATTTCCAGTCTCTATTTGTAGATTCAGAACAAAGTGTCATTTAAAGGCCAGATTGGTGTATGGAAATGCAACTACTGTACCTCATGGAATATCTGTATTTTGCTTACATAATCTAGATATGTAGTAACTTCTGCCAAAAATGCTGTTATTTAACAGCTTTGGAAGGATTGTGTTGGTTAGTCATGAGAACAATCCCATTTTGCTTTAAAAACAGGAAGCTGAATGCTGCTGAGGAGGAGGAGTGGGAGAAGAGGAGCTCAGGGCGAGTTCTTTTTCTCAGTTCTCTCAATCTGTTACTTTTGCTGTATCTGTACCCATTCTGTCTGTGAGCTCCCGAGGAGAGATCCTGATTCTTTTGTTTTCATTTAGTGGCATTAAAAAATTCCACACAGCATACAAAACAAATTTATTTTATTGGCCCAGTTGGCAGGCAAGGTAACATTTTCTTCTGCCAATAAGTAAACATTGACTTTTTCCATTATCCCAGCTGTCAAAATCATATCACAGTATATGTGGCTGTGGAATTGAAGTCATCCATATGGTGATGCAGACAAGCAGAAAAATCCCACCACAAAACAGCTATTGCATTACAATACAGTATGTTTAAATCTTTTAGTTTTCCAGGCAGAGAGTTTGCAGGATTAAAGCCTTCTTTTCCCCAAAGCAAATCTTGTGCCTTAGTCTCATCATCACTAGAATCTCTTTCTATTTGACATCTTCCCCATCAACCAGGGGTGCAACTAACCTCATTAAAAAAAATATTTTGGGATCTTCAAAATCATGATGATTACAAAAATTACAAGGTTAGATTTTGGGTTTCTTTTAAATTTGGCCCCAAGCTTTCCATCTGTAGGACTTAACAGTAACTTACAACTACATATAAAATGTTGGTCTCTAGCTATAAGGCAGGCTTTATTTTAACTTCATAGAAGCTGAAATTCTTTTGTAATCATACATCTTCAGAAATGAAATCTTGAAAACTAGCTAGAGTCACAAGATTCTTGATATACGGAAAGGCTGTTAATCACAGGGAGGAGGTAGTGCACTCATACTATATTTATTTTTAGTGAAAGAAAAGCAAACTATAAAAAAATATGTTGTCATCTTCATCTTTCATTTTAAAAAATAGTGAATGAGAAATTGCAATTTCCTTTTGTATCACTAGATGGTATCTGGTAACTGTGGGGAAGCTGAGTTCTTATAAAAAATATTTGATAGACTATAGGTCCTGCTGTCTCTCCTGATCCAGCTGTTGCACTGACCAGACTCCTGGCTTACAGTAGGAATGCCTGCAAAGTTGTTCCTGACACCTAAAACTGCTACTTGTTGTACCAAACCCCTGGTCCTATTGCAGGCCGTGGCAAAACTTACTGAGTGGTTCTGTGCTCATGTTTTCTGGGAAACTGCACAGTACGTAGGCCTCGAACTCAGGATTACATTTTCGAAATGGGGAACTCTGTATTAAAATGCTTGAAAACGCCCAGACTTTATTGGAAAGTTAGCAAAGTCTTCAAACAACGTGGATCAGACCCTCTGAGCTACCTGCTGGTGAGTGCTCAGTAGGTGTAAAAGTTCTTATGGAGACAGAACCAATGGAAGTTTAGGTTTGTAATTCCAGTTATAACAATATGAACTACCATGTAGTTTCCATGCAAGGACGTACTTTTACACTAGAGGGCATCTTTTTATTTTGTCAGGTAGTAGTTTTGAATGCTACATTGACATAATCAAAACAGCACCTCCTATAGCAACTATATATATATTTTAAAATATGCTAGTATAAGATGCTTGCTATTATTTTATAAAAGAACTGACAACATTTTATGCTGTTTCATTTGGATTAACAGTTCAGCAACTCCAATGGAGCTATTTCCATGTAGTTGCTATAGTAGTCCATGACACTGTAGTTTGCAAATTATAAGTTTATAAAAACTTCCTTGGATGACTCTTTCCCCTAGGCTTTACTTGTGTGAAAAGGGTGTCATAAGCAAAATTTATAGACACGATTCCATGGTTTAATCTTATTTCTCCTGTTCCATGGGACCTCAAAATTTCTTAGTGCTTTTTGGAAAAAAAAAGTGTCCAGTTTTCAGGGGCTACTTTGCTGTTTGTTGGTTTGTGCTTTTTGCATTCCCTTTGTCTCTCATATGCTTAGATTAGACTCTGTGGCTTTCTGGGTGAGAGACCCATTATGATGGGCAGTATCATCTGAAGCTTCCATAACCGTTTCTCACGGTGTCACCAGTTTCCACAGCAGCAGGAAATGTTGTGGAGAAGGGACTCAGAGTGCAGGGCCCTGTTCTGCACAGCCTGACCCTGCTGGGCCTTTGCTCCCCTTGGTTTTCTCCCTAGTGTGTGGCAGGTTCCTCAGGAGGGAAGGGAGTGAGGAACAGAGCCTTGCTGTGTGGTGGGTAATCCCCCAGCACTGCACCAAGGCAGCAAATGAGGAGAGAGTCTCTTTCTATAGCTTCACCAGACTTTTCTGCATAAAGAAGAAAAAGAAAATGGAGTTGTTATGGTAAAATCTTAGAAGGAAATTAATTTCAACCTGTGCTTAAATAATTATTCTAATTGCAGTTTCGATGACTGTCACCTCTAAGAGCCACACAGAGTGAGACAGTTAATCCAAAGTTGATGTTGTAGATGGAAGAAACACTATCACTTGCTTTTGCATCTGTCTAATAAAGTGTTCTGAGACAGTATGACAGCATAGCACAGAAATATCTTCGTGGCATGAAACTTTGAGCTGACAGCAGTTCATTGAGGTTTGATGCATGCATTAGTCAGTAATGCTGTACTGCCTGTTATATCTTAGAGTTTAATTAACAAATTGAGCATCCATAAGCTGATAAAGGGACATTCAGCATAGCTTGCAAAATAAATAATACAGTCAAAATTAAATAATTGTGATTACCCACATAGCCCCCAGGCCAGTACTTACTCACAACCTTACATTTTGCAAGTAGTTTCATTAGATCCATCAGGATAGACTGTCCAAGTGAATATCTGTGTGTGTTTAACTGCCTGCTACCTGCAACCTGCTTGGGTTGGCCCAGGGAACATGCGGAAAGTTTTATGCCTTCTCCTATAAAAGGGGGTGGTTTGAAAACATCACAGTGCAATTAACCCCTCTGTACATCTTCTCTGAGGGGCTGAGAGTGACAAATTTACATCCTGGTTTAATTTGCTGCCAGATTGGTTTAGAAATGGCATGAGCAGGCTGCCCTGATAGCACCATTTATCAAGAAGAGGTGCTCCAAGAGAAGATAAATGACTTGTAATCTCAAAAGAGAAGGGGTGCATTTTCTGCAGCCTTGAGTGCAATGCCCTTTCCTTCCGTATGCTTAATCCCTTGACTTCAGCTGTTTCCTGCTCATTCGGTTAGCTCTAATCATCCTAGTTGCTCTGATTGAGTTCATATCAGTTCTGTGGGTTTCATAGGATGACAGAAATTAGCTGCAGCAATACAATATTCCCTCTCTGGACCCAAATGAAGAGAGCAGGCAAAGGAAAATGGAAGGCAGGAAAGGAAAGTTCCCAAAAGGATCACAGTACCTTTGGGATTGCAAATCTGCCAGATCAGTGGTCATTTTAACTAGCTGTGAAATGAACTATAACACTGACCTGTTTCACAGGGATCTTATCAGGATTTATTAGATACAGTCCTTTGAAGATGGAAACTACAAAGTGGTAGTATTCTGCTGACGCCATAATCCTCTCCAGGTTCCTAAGTGCCAGTAGAGAATGCTCTGGGGAAAGCAGTTGTATTCAAACTGCAGTTACTTACCATTTATTGTGCATACAATAAATTATTTTATCTATTATGTATGCTTGAGTTTATATCTGCTTGGATTTTCTTCACCGCATTTTTTTCTTCTCTTTAGTTTGGTTATAGGATCTCAAGATTAAATTAATTTCTTCAGTTCATCGTGAGGCTACCCTGGGGATGACTCACCTGATCCTTTGTGTGCACCAGTGCATAATTACTGGTCTCACTGGAATTTAAAAGTGCTATTCCAGGGCTTCTTGTTGTGTGAATTAGGTCTCTTGGTACATCTGTAATGTTAGCTTGGAGTTTGTGGTTTAGGTCTGGTTTATAATCCTGAAAAGCTTCTGATGTATTAATGCATCATTAATTTTCAAGAGTGTGTATTCTGTTAAAGGGTTAAGGTAAATAGATCAGGCATTTTGTTATTTCATTTGAAGTCTTCACATGAGCTGCATTTCTAGAAGTGTTCTAATTATGTGGAAAATTGAAAGCTGGGGGGAAAAGCGATGGAGTAAGATGTTCTTGCTTCTTGGCTTCCAGCAGTGCTGATAAAAGCCCATGAGGGGTTCATATTGGAAACAGATGAGGAGTCTCAGTTCACCACTCTTCCTGGTTTTGGGTAGGATGTCACTTTGGGCTTAATTCTGGCAGTTTTTCTTGCTGGGTAGAACTTATGTCTAGAATTAGTTTCACTGATTTCAGTTAAGTCATTCAATTGTATGATGATCACTTCTTTCACTGCTGTCTTCTCTCCAGGGAATTAGTGTTAGGCTTTTTAAAATTCAGGTAAAGGAAATGGCTACACTATTTCCAGTAACTTTGAAACAAGCTCTGAAAAATCTCCCTTTTTTATGTCTCCATTTTGTGGTACCACTGAGCACCACTGCCTTTAGCTGTGTATTGCCTAATGCCACAGGGGCACGCTCACAGCCAGCAGAGCTCAGTGCCATTCCATGGAGTTTAGCAGACTTTCAGCTGTCACATCAGCAATAAGTAATGTGTAGCCTTTCAAGTACACAAATATGTGATCAGCAAGATGAGTAGGTTGTATCTGCCAATCGTATAAACTCCTGGATTTGGATGAGGACTGAATTTATGGCATCTATTTACCTGGGGCCTCAAGGCTGCCCCCATTACTCATTTTGAGCAGGATACTGGAACTATGTTATTCCACTGATCCTGGATTAAATTCACTGCTGTTGTAAGAGCATATAACTAACTCCTTGAGTTCCAGGGAAGTGACACTTGGTTATATCATCCACAGACTCATTTGTATGATTTCTTCCAAGATTCCAGCACAACTGGATAGTGAAACAAAGTCGAAGCAGAATGTAATGGCTTAAAGAGTGAGCAGTAAGGCTAGAAAAGGTGACCAGATATATATGAATGAATGAATGAACTTAATTCTGATTCATATTAAAGACTCTGCAAGGCTATAGATTTCAAAGTTGAGGCAGTATATGTTTGTGCACTTGGTTTGAGAGGAGATGATGAATCAATCTGTACTTCCATTTGCATTTCCATGGTGTGAAAGGTATCTATGGCTTTTTAGTGAATGTGTGCAGTTGTATACATCCTCACATATACAGCTGAGGATACATCGTGCTTCGTGTTGTGTGGCAAATTTCTGTGATGCTCAGTCCCAGCAAAGTAGATATTCTGTGTAGGTTCAGGTAAATTAGTGCTGGTGGTTTTGGTTCAGCTTGATGTGACATCAACTAATTTTGTTGATGGAGCAATTATTTGCACCATCTAGCTTACTACACCTCATTACTCCCACCTCAGTTTCTAGTTTGCTGTAAAATGGCAGCAGGACTGATAAATTGCAGAACTCTGCAGGAGAAGTAGAAAGCTCTGCAACATTTGCAGAGGAATATTTGGGACTCAGGGTATATGGACAGGTGTGGTGGACAGTTAGGGATTGCTGGGTAAGTGCAGAAGCTGGATGTTTCTGCTGAAAAGGCTAGCAGTGGTAGGATATTCATTCTATAGTTCTAGTCTCTGATATTATCAGGCTTTATTCTTCAGTGAGGTGCATAATATCTATCATCATTCCTCTTCGATTAGCTGAAGAGATGCTGAGTCTTCTTTTGGAGCCCAGATTCTATGGCATTGTTTTTTCGTTATCTCCAACAATGGGATAGAAAGCTCTTGTAACTAAGACTGGGAGAAAACCTGCAGCTTTACACAGAATAAGAACTTATAAAGGAACGTTCTTTGACTAATCACCCAGCTAAAATGCAGTAGCAGTCAAGATCTCTCAGGAAAAAAAGAAAGCCCATATTGGAGAGGTGCCTGGGGTGATAGTAGACTGAAAAGGGCAAAGAAGGGAGGACTCGTATTTTAAACTCATTGAAGATTGTTAACTTTGTTTAGAGTATACAAATGGTCCAGTTATGACAGCTTAAGAGCTGATGCTCTTAGTTGAGTGCCCGTAACTGCCTTTGTATAAACTTTTAAACCAAAAGGAACAGGTCAAAGCTAGGTCACACTGAGACATTCGATATGAGTATTAAATACACTTCAGCCTCTCTATTTAAGTGTCTATAGATATACCACCCATTTAAATTTGTGAAAATGTAGGTAGGCTTCAGGTGTCTATGTACATGTGTCTTGGGCCTCTTGAGATGCTGTAGGGTTTCTGAGACACCCACTGGGAGCTGGTACATCTAACACAGAGCCTTTGGGATACCCATGTCTGCAGTGGTAACTGAACTCCAGGCAGGCTGTCCCAGAGCATCTTGGACAGCAATCCACGAGATGTTCAGGAAGCTGCACTGAGCTCCTGGGCAGTACAGTCAGAAGAGCTGCTGGATCAGCTCTGTTTGTCCCAAAGTGATTCAGAAGGCAGGTGGCAACCATGCACTGTTTTGGACACAAGCCTTACTGGAGACATGCCCTTTTTGGTGTTCTGTTTGGAAGTCAGCAAGGCTTGATAGGAAACGTAAAATGGCCCTGGGCACCTACCTTTGGACAACTGCATTACCCTCCAGCCTCCACTGCTGTATTCATCCATTTTACTGTTGACAAAAACAGGATATTAGACACCTAATCTGTGCACACACCTCCACCTAAACAGTAAAACTTGGGCATGGTTATCTCAGTTTAAACTTGGTCCTTTGCCTCAGCCCTGGAACAGAGAGGTCATGCACAGAGGCTGATTTAGCCAATGAGTTATGCTCCAGCAGGTCACTGACTCCTGCACTTGAAGCTGCTCTTTCTTGCTGGGGATTGCTCTTGCCTGTGCCCAAGCATCCATGTGTTGGTAGAAGCCAAAGGTTTTAAGGGCAGCTGTGAGCAAAAGAGAGGCTGTTGCACTGGTCAAGGCTGCAAAGGCTTTTGTGTCCTGATGGCAGATGCTGAAGAATTGAATCCCATGAGCTTGCACTTGGTTACTTTTTAAAATATGAGATATACATAGAAATTCCCACTGTGTGATGGCAACAAAGAGACAACATACTCAAGGGGCACCAAAGTTTTCATCTTTCCACTGTCCATCTGTGAGTAATAAGGTGGAGTAATGCCATAATAGAATAATTACCACAATATTCTTTAACAATGGGAGTCTCACTGATAGCTGAGCATATTTAAATTAGGGTATGTCATTTCTCATGATGCAGTGAAAGACAATACTGTTGTCTGCCAGTATCCATAACTTTACAGGTAATTGCAGCTATATATGAGCCATGCTCTTGTTTGATTAGATTGTTTACCCAATAATTGAAGGCTTTTTGTAGTATAATTGTAATTGTAGCATACTGTGTTATTTCTGAACAATGGAAAAGTAAAGGCTAAAGGGTATCCAGTGGAACAAACTACCTCCTGCATGCAAATAAATTGTCCAGTTGCTGTTATAAAAAAGAAGCATTGTGTTCTGCCAGACTTGCAACAAAGAAATCATTATGTCTGGCCTGTGTGTTGAAGAACAATGATCTCTATTTCCAAAATTAAAACCATAATTAACCTATTATTATGAGTCCACAACACAAGAATGAAGAAAATGATAGTGTTAGGCCCCTCTGAGTCTCAGATCCCCAATTAGCAACCCCTGAATCAGTGGTTCAGATTTTTCCTGTATGAAGATTGCTTCATGCCTGACTCTCTGTCGGTTATGGAGGCATCACCCCATGGTCTGAGTCACTGAAATGCTTCTCTCGTTACCTACCTGCTATGCAGGACACTGCCAAGAAAGGCAAAGTGTCATAGGGATGTACCTCAAAAACCTAGGGAAGCAACTTAGGCTCTGTTAGTTACTAGAAACCAGAAAATTATACAGGAGCCCTCTCACCAGTAAACTGTGGTCACAGAATTTTTTTTTTTAGCTAATAAAAATAGTCTGAAATCACTTCTCATGCCCTTCCTCAGGGCTGCATTTCACATTCCTTTGGATATTGCTGGGAGTCTTGGTCTTGATCCTTGTGTCTTAATATAATTGCGAAAAATAGAGTAAAAAAAGACAAAGGTGGCATTTCAAGATTTCCACCACAAAGCAAACTCTTTAAATTACAACTGAGAACACACTGATGTGTGTGTATGTAAGTATTTGTTCACATCCCTATTACTGTCAGATGTTAAGGCCAAGATCTTCATAAGTCTTATGTTTCATATGTATTATTAATGCATCATTGAATTTAAAATGAAGACATTGTTCAGGTCATCTGGACACAGTGATAAATAATAAAAGTCAGCAAAAGTCTCTGGGTAGATCTTCAGTATCGCCTAAGCTTCTGTAGAGAATGAGTGAGAACACTGCAGCTAAAGAATTTGCTACGTTATTTAAACTGGCTGACAGTGCAAAAGCAACTTCAAATTTTGAAATACAAAACTGCAGTGAGTCAGAAAATAAAGAGAACAATTTTAATGTGACTCACCCACTTACATCCTATCTCCAGGTTTAAGGCTGTAACTGACTGTGCAGTCTGGAATACCGTGCGTGGGTAGGGTCAAAACAAAAGCCAGATGACTAGGTATTTTCTTTTTGTAATGAAAACTTTGAGGAAAAAAACATGATCCAGAGCAAGAAATAAAGAAGTTCCAGGTAAAATACGGTTTACTGACATAATATTATGACCAAAATTCCTATCCCATCAGTTGTTCATGTAGCTTCATTCTTCCTCTACACTTCTGTTTTTCTGCCTCCTGTAGTGCCTTTGAAGGGACTCCTTTAACCACTGCCTTCCTCAAATGGCTCCTTCCCTGTGCTCAGATCAGTTCAGCAGCCACATCACTTTCTGCCCTGCACACCCGTGTTTTGCTGGTGAGCAGATGTAATGCTGCTCAGCCATTGAGGCTGGTGTCAAAGAGATCTCAAAACAGGTTTTCTTTCAGTAGATGTTCCTTTGCTTTCTGGCCATGTGATCCTAGTTGCCTTAGTGTGCATGGTCTAAATTGGATCAGTCACACAGTAAGAACTCTGCTCTGCTCTGATGTCTGCTCCAAGTTGGGACACTCAGCTGTGAGCCCAGCTGTCTACCAGTCCAGTGAAATGTCACTGTCCTGGATCCTGGTATTTGTAGTACAGAACTCTCCCTGTTGCTTTGCATGTGTTTGTTTTACTTCCAGGTCACAGCAGATGCATGAAGTAAATCACTTGCTTGGGTAGACATAGATATTGATGCACACACCTGGACATTCAGTCCAAGAATTCACTTTTTAGTTCTGACTACATTAGATAGCTCTTTCCTCTGCTTTCTGAGGATCCCTGTATGGGATCCTTGTTTTCAGGATACACTTGGAGTGGGAGGATTATTTCAATATTGGAAGTCTACGCATGCTGACTGGCAGCTTGGGATCTGTCTGTTGAATGCCTTCTTTGTACACACTTAAATTTCCCCTCCTCCCCCCCAAATTAGGGTGAAACTGGCTGTCAAGGTGGAAATTTGCTAGGACAGCTCACTACCAGTTTTCCAGCATGATAGCACAAGTTTTGTTCCTTTTAGAAAGATGATAACGTTTATGTTTTGCATTTTTCTTCCAAATTAGGAGGCTCCACTGTTTCTTTGGATCACTGGGAAACAAGGGGAGTAAATTTTATTTGGAAAAGAGTAGGAAAGGTGTTATTCTTTTCTAAATGAATGAATGAGGGAGCTAGGAATGCAAACATGCACATCCTGAGAAAGGGTAACATGAGAAACTGGCTACAGATGGGATGGAAGGGATATGTTAGTTTTAGTGCTGGGGCTTCTGTGTTTTGATTTTCTTTTGCTAAATGTCCTGAGTTATATTGTTTGGTATATCCAGAAAAAGGAGAAATTTGTACAGATAAAGAATTATTTGTGCTTCCTTCTGCTGATTCCCATTTGTGGCCATATCCCTTTCATCCTTGACAGTGTTGCTGTATGGCTATTATTTGCTTCATAGGTACGTAGGTGTGGAAACATTTTTCTGCAACTTATTTTTTTAAAGCTTTGATCATTCTCAGTGCTTTTGCCTGAACAGTTTCTAGTTATACCACTTCTTTCTTGAACTGTGGTACCTTAAAGGGACACTGTACTTCAGCTGATCCTTCTGGCAGTACTGAATAGAACAGAAGAATTGTTTCATGTATATTACAGACTGTATTTCTGCATGTGTGTCCCAGTATGATGTTTGCTTTCTTTGTGATATGACACTGTTTACACTGAGCTGTGAATTACCACTGCTGCCTAAGGGGCCTTTTCTTCTTACTCCCTGAATTTGTATGCTTCTGCCTTCATGTGGTGCTCTGCATTTTCCCTTTTGATTTTCATCTTGCTGCTTTACAGAAGCCCACAGGAACCTTCTCAGCCTTTGGCCACAGCCTTCTCAGAGATTTGTTCTTATGCTTAGCTGAGGAAAGAGATGGTGGGAGCTTCAGACCAGCTTCAGCAGAGCTTGTGCAAGGGAACACGTGTTTGTACCAATGGCTTTATACAGAATTTTAAGTTCCTGTTACTGCTTGCAGAAAAAATCATGTGCAAAGACACCTTCACTACAGATCTGTGACACTGTAGTAAAAAATCAAGGTAAAAGCTGTTTAAGACAATACACAGTGCTGTCAATGCATTCTTTAAGTAATCCTCTGAAAGCTTTGCATTGCCTTTTGCCTTATAGCAAGCACAGAATGTCCACTTTTCAAATTAATATAGAAATTCCTTATGATACTGTCAACTGTTCTTCAAAACATGGCAGTTACTGCTCTCCCACAGGGGGAGATGGCTAAAGGATGAGGAGGATGATTCTGCAGCTCCCCCTTGTAGCAATAAATAATAACAATGCATGGTGCTGCTACTATGATTTTTATGAAGTAATTTTTCAGTAAAACTGGTTACAAAACATGCTAAGTATGATTTATGGGCCTGAAATTATGACTATCCAGCATTCCTGAGTGATGGATTATTTATTCTTGTAGTCAGAAGACAAAGCTTTCTATATTGAAAAATAGCTGATACCTCTTTAATTACAGCCTAGGTACAATGTGCACATTGTGCTTTTTAACCACCCACTGACAGACACTAAAGTGCAGTGGACCTGCATTTCCTAATGTATGAAACTGCTCCTAGGATCCTGCAGGACCCATGAGAAAATTGCAAAGAATTCTTACTTATCCCTGAGCAAGTCTGTCTCGGCTGAATAAAACTTCTAAGTCTTTCTAAAAGCTTCATTCTTAAGATCTTATATTGAGATGGCCCCCTAATGGTGCACCAGAATTTCAGCTTAAGGTGCCCAGCTGACTTTCAAATACTTACTTTTAATTATCATTCTTTTCTTTCCCCTGGGATTAATTTTGAAAATGTAAGTCTCTTGGTGTATGTGCTTAAGAAATTGTCTTGTGTTGACATTTCTCTCTTGTATAAAAAAGGAAAACAAACCAAAACAAAAATTTGATATCTCAAGCAAGATTTCTACTGCCATGAGAATACTTGTTTTTCTTTTTCTTTCCCTCCAAGCAGCAAGCACAATATGTCTAGACTTCAGTAAATCATTTGGCACAGCAAATGTAAGGTTGTAGGAAACAGGCTGTGAAAAGAAACCACAGATGAGAGATGCTAATTACATCATTTGATGCACTACTGGAGCTCAGATAATGCCAACAAGGTAAAAGGATTCATAAGGAGTAGAATATGTGCTCTTGCACAAGATTATCTGGGAAGCTATCACCAAAAGGTACTCCAAAGAGGATTTGTCAGGATGGAGAGTAGCAGGTGGCTCAGCCCTCACTATTCATTAACTATAATGTAAACAACTTCATTAACATTCAAGAAGACTGTTCATTTATTACAAATCCCATTAGGAAGTGAGCAGAGCATCTGTAGAGAGGAGAATAACACAGAAATAGCACAATATATTGCAAAGGTGTAGAAATGGGCCAAATCTGTAGCCCACGAGGTCAGGCTCTACCCTTGGGATTCATTTCAAAGATGACTACAAGAGACTTAAATGTGTGAGTGATCTCCCACAGGCTTTCAAGGTGTTTTAAACTATAATTTTGGCTCATCTAATATCCTCCCTCTTTTAGAGGGGTTTGATCCAAAATGCAGTCTCCACCAGTCCTTCCATCCCTGACTCCAGTCATACACACAAGCACATGAAACATCCAAATCACACAATCTTGTTCTCAGCAGAACTGGGTTAGTTATCCTACATGAGGCACATCTATGCAACAGAAGGCAGGGGCTGGTGGGTAGAAAAGTGTTTTAGGAAGAAGTAAGTAGAATCTGGAAAAAATAGAAGTTAATCACACTCTGTGAATGGTCAAAGTCACTCTTTAATGGAAGCGACACACTAGAAGAGCAGTAATATCTCAGATATTATTACTGAATAGAGTGACAGCAGGACATAAGCATCTGACATGGGAGACATCATCACCAAACATGACAGAATTGTGCTCTTCAGCCACTGTTCAAGAAATGTCCTGGTTTAAAAAGAGACTGATACCTCCTTGCTCATTATTTGGTCTCTGGCTTGCAAAACCAGATGCTTTTTTATCAGCTAGTTTAGGAGTAACAGTGGGAGGAAAGGGTTGATAAAAGGATGGCCATGAATTTATTATTTTGGACATTACTTTTCCAATAACTAGCAGGGATATGCTGTTATCCATCAGTGTCCTGTGGACATCGTTCACCCATTTTTAGTCCCCTCCTGCTGTCTGAAACTGTAAATCCTGTTTCCAGAGAACAGAATTATTAGAGTAGCTATAGGAGAGATTCTGTTGTAATTTACTCACTGAAGGTTTCTTTTATGAACGAAACATCACTGTGAAAAATAACCTCCTTTACCATTTGTAATTGTGCTTTTGCTGTAAGATGTTTTTTCAGTTTCTATCATTGTTCAACTTTGACAGCAGACTAAACCAATACATAATTTCTTTTAAAAAAGGAACACAGCCCTGAGCAGATTATGCTGATTGCCATAAGAAATATTATCCACATTTTCCTTTTTCATGGCAGCTTCCTTTATGAACTGCTAGGTATTTGAACAGTACATGGATGATATAGTAAGGATTGAGCCATTTGCAGTTCCTTAATATCATGCTCTGGGAAAACACCAGAGTTTTACTAGGGCATGGTGCTGGTTGCTGTACTGGCTCCACCTGGATAATCTCTGTGTGAACATATGTAGAACTTTAATAATCTGTTTAGACACAGGTGTACTGGGATAGATTATAAGTGAGTAGAGATTACTTCATGCATCAATTAAATAGTAGTGACAGCATGTTTTTCAGCTTTTTGCTTATCTGCAGCCAGCCAGCACTCTGTTCCCTTTTTGGCATTAATTTGTCTCATCTCTGGTTTCCCTCTATATGCACATCAAGAACTAAATTAATTGAATCCCATTGGTTTAATTCTGGGATCATTTATCCTAGTGCTTTATCCCCTCTATACAAGAAAACGTGGTTGCTGTTACTAGTTTAATTTTGTTCACATCACCCTTTTAAAGGTGGCAGACCAGCTGACAACTTTTTTCTCTCCTGTCCTTGCTATATTGCCTCATATTTTTGTGCTACCTGCAGAATTTGTTCTGCCTCCACAGTAGTGACGACAGAAGAAGTTGTGCTGCCAATTTTATCCAAGAGAGACTGCTTCCCCTACCCTCTTTTTGCCAGGCTGAGGTTCCATGATTACAGGTGAGTCTGCTAGTAAGACTGTTTGATTTCACTTTATTTTATATGGACATTGTTAGTACTCTGAAACACTGTATAGAACACTATCAACAAGAATTCAGGAAAACACAGAAATGTCTGTGTCAAACCAATCAATGGGTACTCTTGCTTTTTAAATGCAATTAGCATTTCAGATCTGAAAAGGCAGGCCTAAACCCACTAGGAGTATCACAGCAAAGTTAGGAGAGGAAGATGTAAGGGGAAGATGGGTTATTAAAATCGTGAACAAACATGCTGACTTAACTTCTCTTTAAATTATGCCAAATTATTGCAAAATACTAGGAAAAATCTAACCCCCCATTAACAAGAGGCCACATGGGAAAATTATTTGAGGATGTGTAACTACAGAGTGTGCGTGCTTGTAAGAGTGCAAGGTCTTTAATGAGTAAGCTTTGTGCTAAATAGCAGCAGTGAAGCAGCAGATCTGAGCCTGAAAATGTGACCAAGCCCTTGCTGATGGACTTAGGAAAGACTGAAGCTGCAGCTGATGCTTGCAGAATGTCACTTTGAAGAGTAGCTCCCATGATCAGCTGTTATGTCATCCTATGCAGAGGTTTTTGTTTGAATTTGTGCAACTTCATGTGAACCATGCGAACTAAACCCAGTGCTGTCTCTGCAAATAACAATGCATAGCAATTAAGTACAAGTGTCATGGTAAATTCATGCTGCATCAGAAAGTTAAGCCTTCAATGAGTTTCAGAGCCTAAAACAACAGAAACAAAAAATAATTATAGTTACTCATGAGGGCTATAGAGGAATTCTTCTGAATTAATAACAGTATTCATGTGCTGCTGTCCCGTCAGCACATCAACCACAAGTACCCAGAGGCTGTTGGTAGAGACACAAGACCTTCATTGTGGGGGATGACTGGTGATGATGATGGTCCCATTCTTCTGATGGGTTCTTCTACTGCCACTTTGCTAAAGGGTACAGCAAAACCTGTCACTTATTTAGTGCATTGGTCAGCCTGACAACTCTGCTGTGGTAGCTCAGAATAAAGCTGCTGGGACAAACTCAGTGAAGGCTTCAGCAGTTCAGCACTTAAACTCTTTAACACTGGATTCCCTTATTCAGATCTGCAGTTGAGAGAACAAGCTACAGCTTGGTCAGACAGGTCTGGAGCCTGGGACATAACAGTTGTTTGCATTTTTCTGTCTCTTTGTTACTGATGACAATTCCTTGAACAGCCTTTCAGAAATAGCACTCAATTTGTGTTTTATCTATTGGCCTTAAATAATACTTGGAATTTATTTCAGATATATTCTTTAATAATGAGCACACTATGAATTTGGCTTATAATTCGTGTCCATTCAATTTAGGTCCCATTTTAAGAAAAGCTGTTCATAATCCTCTGGGAATCACTTAAAATTGACTCTTAAGATTTTGAGGTATTTTTTAACTGGGAAACAATTGTCAGGGAAGAAGTTTCACACAGATTTAGTCACAACTACTTCTACTACTTAATCAGATCTTCTTCAGTAAGGTCCTATGAGTTCTGACTAGCTCTCACTAGCATGCAAGATCATTGACTCCTGATTTTATACATTTATTACTGTGTGGGCAAAAGATGCCATTGGAATACACTTGGCCTACAAAGGTCCATATTCTCCTTCAGTTTCTTGGGAGTCCCCATAGACTACCAGCAGGGTAGTCTACATTCTGTGCCAGGACTTCAGAAAATTTTAGTTGCCCAGGTGAGTTGGATGTACTTTTTAGTGCTTCACCATGGCTATAGGCAATATTATCAAGCATTTTTCTGTATGGGAAGAAGCAACATGGGAGACAGCAACTTCCTTGTTCATTTCCAGGAAAGAGGTAACATGTTTTTTCAGGTACCAGTGCCATACATTATTACTGTTGGGCCACATTCTGTTTAGATTTTAATTCCTTGCTGAAAGTGACAGTATTGCAATCCTGCTCTTGGTGAGACAGACTTGTCACTGCCTCTTGTGTAAGCAGGGAATTTGTAATAAAGGTTTTTTGGCTGCATAAGAGAGTTCACATTTGTATCCTAAATTATCTTCTCTTCCTTTCTCCCTCTTTCTTTCCCTCAGTCTGTAGCTCTTGAACTACTTGATACTGTTTTTCCAGTCTTCTGTTTATCTTTGCCAGATAAATGGCATTCCTTTGACTCCTCCAAGTATTGTAGTAGAGAATAACTGAGACCAGGGACGTTCTGAGTATAGCATCTAGTTTTGCTTTTTCCTTTTTTTTAAAAATTCCTCTCTGAACACTCTTGTTCATTTTTATAGATTTTGTTTGTGTTTCTATCAAAAGCCATTCTTCCATACCAAACCTCCTTGTCATTTAGCTCCTATATTTAGTCAAGGCAGGGAAAAGACACAGTCCTACTGGTTACTTTTAAGAGTTGCAGACAAATCTTCCCTGAGTTCAACTATTCATGTCATCCAGCTGCTGACCTAGTTTGCTGCATCCAAGTAGGGACGCTACATGTGGCCAAAACCTATCCTTGGAGAAAGTAAATTGAACACTAAATTCTTCCTGAGCAGCTGAACATCCCTGTCTGCCCACCAGCATTGCAGACAGATGAGTGACTGCAGCTGCAGGAGAGGATTTCAAGCACTGGGTTCCCCTTTCTGTTGTGATGCCAACACCTCTCAGCCCAGAACTGCTACTTGTACCTCATCTTTTGGTGCCAGCTTCTGAGTCTGACAGCATGAGGATTTCTCCTTTCCTCTCTCTACGTCCCATACATCAGAGCCTCAGTGCTGCACACAGGTTCTGCACCCTCCACTACACTAAGACCAGCTCCTCCTCAGCTGCTGCTGCCAACAAGGTGGGGAGATGTTGGTGGAGGAATTTGACTGCTGCTGCTTGGATCAGTAGTGGGAGACTGAGACCAGACCACTCTGGAGGAGGGTGTAGACAAGTTATGAGATGGAGCTGGGAGCTCACAAATAGTGACCCCTGCTCCAGTCTCCCACTGCTCGGTGGCCCTCACAGGCACTCAGCACACCCTGCTTTGCTTGTTCACCCATTCAGACTCCATTGCGTATGAGGAGTGTTACATGTGTATGATGCTCATCTCTGTAAAATTCAGCCTGTTGGTCTTCTCAGCAGAAAAAATAAAATAAATGCATAAAATCAGGGACTGTTTACAGAAAGTTTTAATTAATTCTCATGAAGATTGGAAGCAAACTGTGGGATCCTTAAACATCATGTGGTTAGACTACTGCATCTATAGATATCATTAGAGACAAAGCTCTTACAAAGCAAACTATAGGAGACCATCCTACGTTGCTGTCTGGATGATTAGGATATTCTTTGGAAAGTCACTGAGGCCTGTCACTCAGGTGTCCTCAGCCTGAGACAGGCTTCAGTGTGTCTTTTTTAAGGTCAAAATCACTGTGAAAAACAGAAATAGTGAACAGGGAGGGGAACTGACTCCCGCCACCTGTTCTAGTCCACGCAGTGGGTGGGCTGCTACCCCCAGGACAGCTGTCATTGGGCAAAACATGGCAACAGAACACATACCATGAGGTGTGTTGGTTCCTCAAAATGTTGCTGTAAAGGGTAAGTCCATTTCTGAGCAGCAAGTCGGTGTGTAGCATAACCCGTGTTTCACTGATGCGCCATTCTAACCTCTAACATACCCAGAACATTACCACTGGATTTGGTTTGTCCTCTGAGCAGTGGAGATTTTCCCCTCTGTTGAGTCAGAGAGAAGAACCAGAATAGGAAGTAAAATTGGACAGAAGTTTGTAATTTCTGTACTTCTATAGATTTATTGTTGTGGATACCCTTTTGCTAGATTCACAGTGTAGGTGTAAGTTGTGTTCTCTTCTGTTTGTGAAGCTATGAAATTATTCCCTTCCCCAGTAGAAAAAGTGACACCACCACTGTGAAAAACACATACTTAGATGATCTATTTTTCTGGTTTTTATTAATTCAACGTTGTCTCCTACAAATACGATTTGTCATTCACCAGAAGATTTGAAATGTAGACTTAAGTTACACATAGGTATAAAAAGCATAAAACAGCACACACGGTACCACTGTTTAGACCAGAAAACATTGTGTTGTCCACAGATAAGAGCATTATTCAAGCTCAGCCTAGTTGCCTTCTTCCTCAGGGATTCAGTCTTCAAAGTTGCAGATGCTTCTTCTTCTTATCCCTCAGCAGCTGAAGCCCTGCTGGCTTTCTCCTGATGTATCTCGCCCATGTCCGGAGCATGGACTGGGAAAACACGGGGCAACCCCATCCTGCTCCACCAGAGGTTGTAAAACGTTGGGCTCCTCCTGGCTCTTCAGAAATGTTTTCCTCCTTCTCTTAATTATGTACAGTATATGAAGGGATACGATTTTTGTCTTTGATTTAGACATATCTCTTGCCTCATACTTAAACAATAACTTGAAAAATATTTTACAAAGAAAAAGAACATTGTTCATCTGAATGTCATTCATTATTATATTGCTATATTTTATACCCTATAATTAATATATACAAAATTTCTTAATTGCCTTTTACAGATGCATGGAAGCATATAATATAACAGTTTTAAAGTATCCCATCTTTAGATTTCTATTTCCTTGGCTCATGTCAATCTCTTTAATAAACTATGGTTGCTTGGAGAATATAGGAAGTATTTGGAATGTTGTTTAAAGTTTAATAATAACTGGTAGCATTGTTCATTTGCGGCCTGAATGGTTGGAACACCTGTCAGGGCGATCTGGTAGAGATAGCAGCATCATAAGACTTAAACAATCAGGGAGGGCCATTAATGTGCAGTGTCAACGGGTGCCAGGTCCTGTTCTTTGTTTGGGGCTTTCCTTTTCTTCGGCTGCGTTTTGTTGTTGTTTTCCCTCTGTTCTCGGTTTTGTCTTCGGGCTGCTCGCCCTTTGCTTTCCTGTCTTGTCTCCTTGCTTTCATCTTTGTTGGACTTTTTTCTTTTCTCCTCCCTATTTTTTTTCCCTGAAAAAAAAAAAAAGATGGAACATTAGAAGATTTGCTCAGGCTATTGCAATTTCTGAGTCCCTCACTTTGCCATAACCTGTGAAACCAGCCTTGGATTAGTTGGTAATGTGGTTATATGTTTAACTTGGTTAGTCCCTTGCCCCCATTCCCAGTTGGTACACCCTGAACTCCAGCCGCTTCCCCAGTGTTCCCTATATGGTTGTTCTCCTCCCCTTGTTCCAGTCGGTTCTCCATCAATCACCCAGACTCCTCCCGTTATTCCCGAAAGTTTGGTGTCCATCAACTAAGCCCTCCCTGATTATCCTTATAATGGTCCTCATCAATCCCCTGAGATCCTGCCCCTTCTGATACCTCCCCTCTGGAAATCCCTGAAACCTCGATGCCCCATTGGGGCATGTGGTCTCTTTCCCTCCACCCCTTAAGACTATTGATCTGCGTGAATGTCTATCCCTGTCCATATCCCTCCCCCAAAGACCCCTATTGGTCCCCTGTCGGGCCATCCCCATTGTAACGCCTCCCTTTACAAGTAGTTGAACAGATCTGGTCTGTGCTTGCACTCCTTGGACTCCCTTCGGGCAGTAAACCTGGAGCTGTATCCAAAGGCAAGCCTCCCCGCAAGCTTTTATCCTCTCCCTCGTCGGGGCTGCTGACAGCCACACCACCTGGAGCTTCAGCTCCCCTGGGCAGAGATGAACTCCAGAGGAGCAGCTTATTTAAAGCCTCGAGCCTTCGGCTGCTCCCCACTCCTGCTGCACACCACGAGTGCCAGTCGGGCTGAAGAGAGCGGTCACTGCGACAGATTAGCACCTCCCATTAGGAGCTGGACACCAGTATCAGTGTCTGGAAACGTCCAATCACCACACCTGCATCCCAGGGCATTCTTGATATAGCAACATGAATCCCATGGCAAAGTGTCTGCTCCAGCACAGGAATGTGATGGTCTTCAGACTAAAATGTGGTGTCTCAAGTCAAACTTTAGACAATTGTAACAAAATTAAGTATTCAAGTACTTTATTGCTTTAAATAAGGTAAGATGTTGAGGAATTTGCTGCTGCTGCAGACCTCTCCAATAAAGCATCCTGTCCCCTTAAGAACATTAAAACTTTGTAGATTGGCTGTGGAGATGATGTAATGGAGTGCATTTTTGCTCGCACATAAGGAAGAAATTCTTTATGCTGAGTGTGGTGTGGCACTGGAACTGGTTGCTCATAGAAGCTGTGAATACCTCATCACTGGAAGTGTTCAGGGTCAGGCTGGATGGGGCTCTGAGCAACCTGATCTACTGAAAGATATCATTACCCATGGCAGAGATGATCCTCAAAGATCCCTTCCAACCAAAACATTTCTGTGATTCTGTGATTCTATTTCTTCTCTTTGCTTTACAAATCAGTGCAGGAATGACATTAACTTGAACTTGTAAGTACACACAAGCCTAAAACAGATTAGATTTTTTGTCTATGTGAAACTACTGAGCTATGCAGCTGAAATTCACCTGTGGTTAGAAGAATCCCAATGATATCTTCAAAGGCAACCTCTCTGGAGGCTTTCCTGATAGAATGTCATACTAACTCATATGCCTTCTTATGTGGAGAAATTTCTGGACAAGTATTGAAAAAAATATCTTTCATGATATCCCAGTAGTGATACTAGTGAAAGTAATCTATCCTTCTTTGTTACAGAAAGAATATTTTTTGGTTTTAAATTTTAACAGAGAGAATCCAGGCTTTCCTACACCAGTGAAGGGGGAGTTACACAGACCTGGCAATAGCTCTTGTTGTTGAGGGTGCTGAATGCAAGGAATTTTGCCCATTTCTGCCTCAAAATCAAAGATGGGGATCTTTGATGCCTCACTGAGCTCCATGGGAGTATGTCACAGTGAGGTGGTAGGTGCAGGGGAAGTGGCTTTGTTCTGAGAACAGATAACCATCCAAGGAGGTGAAGGTCAGACAAAGGAAGAGAGATTCAGAGGAGGTGAAGAGTATGCAGAAAGCAAGGATCAAGACCAAGATGTGAGAATATGCTGTATCTTCTTGTTGCGTAGCTCTATGGGAGTGTTTTACAGCTTCTCCATTCTTTACCACCACTGCCTGGGATCGGAGAGCAAGGGAAGGTTTAGATACACACATTAAGTCAAGTAGTGACCAGCATCTGCCTTTATCATTTGTTGTTTCTGAAAGAGTAAAACTTTAAATGTAAAATGGCACCTTAAATTTCAGGGAACCAGTCAGAGATTACCTGAATATACACCCACAAACCTGCAGAATCCCTCTCTGAATTTGTCAATGCCATCTGAGATGCACAGAGGTGAGCAGGGGAGACCTGCAGAACTGGCATGGGAGGCTCAGCAAGAGCTATCACCACTGGGAGAGCTCCATGCAGAAGTAAGGCTGCATCTTACCCAGCTGTAATCCTGTCTCTTACTAATGGATAAATGACAGTATGGGATTTCATTCCAGTGGTTTGTAAATACTGTTGGCCCAAGATGAAATGTTATTTGAATGGAAACTGTCCAGACGTTCAGTGTTTGACATTACTCACTTGGTGATTAGCCAAAATCATTCAGCTGTGACTTCCCAGGCACAGTTCTTTAAGTATGTTGGAATGACATGTAATGGTTTCCCATTCAGCCATGGAGCAGGATGTATGTATTTATATGTGTGTGGATATACTAAGAATAAGATATCTTTGTCTAGCTAGAGGCTTATCTAGGCATGGCTTTACTGTTTCTGTTTTAATCAGAGTGGTGTCTTTACAAATGACAAGGAAAACTGATCTCTGGAATATACTTAAAACTGAGTCCTAATTCTCTTCTACTCTGAGGATAGCTAATTTGGAGTCCTCTGTGCAGTTTTGTACAAGGTTTAATGCTACCACCTCCATTCTCTTGCCATTTGGGAAAAGATCTGCCCTCTAGACCTGTGCTGTTGTGGTAAAGAGATATAACATAGAAGGGTCATCTTTGCTGATTCTTTAGTTCCTTTCACTACTATATTTAAAAATGGGAATTTTTCTATGACAGTGTAATGTTATTCCCAGTCAGTCCTTGTTTCAGTTTAGACCCAAGAGAAGATTCTACCAGCAGTCGTCTGCTAGCATTGGGATATAGCTGAAGCCCCATTCTTGAGCACATCACCCTCTCTGTTCATATCCCTTCTCTCTTTTTCCCAGAGATTTGTTCCTGAATATTTTTTCTTCTTTCTTCTACTTCATGAAACCCACTTCCCAGCAGCACATTGAACGGGGCACCAGATATTGTGGAAATTCATTGGAAATTTGGGCATTTGGCTATCTGTGAATGAAAAGTGCAAAAATTACATGGGCCATTATGTTTACAAGTTCATCTCTGAATAAGAGATGGCCTTTCAGTACTTAAAGAGAGCTTATAAAAAAGATGAAGAACATTCTTTATATGGACAGATAGGACAAGGGGCAGAGGTTTTAAACTAAAAGAGAAGAGATTTAGATTAGGTGTTAGGAGGAAACTCTTTATTGTGATGGTGATGAGCCACTGAAACGAGTTGCCCAGAGAAGCTGCGGATGCCCCATCCTTGGAAATGTTCATGGCCAGTTTGTATGGGGCTTTGAGCAACCTGCTCTTGTAGAAGGTGTTCCTGGCCATGGCAGGGGTGCTGGAACTAGATGACCTTTAAGGCCTCTTCCAACCCAAACCATTCTATATTTCTGTGACCTACTTTGCCTTTGAAGAAGATGGCAAGGCCATTATTAAAACTGAAACTCAGCGAAGAAGTAAACGAGGCAATAACGTGACTTGGAAAAAAAAAATTCTCCTGGAATTCCAATTTCCTTTACGAGGAGTGTTCTTGTTGGGAAGTTCTCCCGGGTTAAGGCGTGCAGCACTTGACGCTGCGCGCGTCTCTGCGCTCGCCGGGCTGTGCCGCAGTGCCGGTGCCGCCCGCGCGGGGGCGCCGCGGTTCCGCGCCAGGCGGGGCGGGGGCGGCTCCCGCAGCCGCGGGTTCCCTTCTCCGTCCCCTCCGGCCGTGCCCTCGGGCTCCCGCCCGCGCCCTTCCTGCCCTCGTACCGCCTGTCTTTGCTTTATTTTGCCTGCGGGTGAACTTTCCCGGTGGGTCACGGTATTCTTACTGTGATGCACTAACCTTACTGACGTTTATTTCTTCTAATAGATTCAATAAAACTGTTCAAATTTAAAAAAAAAAAAAAAACAAAACAGGATAAGTATTTTTAGACAGGAGATAATGAAACATTTTCCAATAGAGTGTTTTGCTCATGAAGAGACTATATATAATATCAGAGAAGTATTAGAATCTCATTAATACTTATATTGTATATTACAACTATTGTATTAGAAATGTAAAATACTTGCAATATATATTAAAATAAAGTAATTATTTGGTGTTAAAATAGCTTTTATGTCGGAACCAAAGCTTTGTACAGACAATTGTACTGGAAGAATTGATCTGCAGGCACTGTGAGTTTTCTGGTGCACAGGAGACCGTTTGCTGCTTCTAATAATAGCAAATTCCTATGTTGAGGAAAATCTAGAGACTTGCTATAATTTTGAGAAGTGCAGTAGTTCAAATTAAATGCAGACATGAAATTAGTTTGGATAACAGTATAATTATATGTCTAATCAGATTCAAGGTGCTGAGTTCTTGTTAATATATTTTATAGCCCCAGGTCAAAGAAATTCCTGTGTCTATATTTATGCAATCCATATCTGAATACATCTATAAGTACACGAGCCAGGGTATTTCAGAGAAGCCTTTTCATAATCTCATCAGATGTGGTATTTCCACTAGATCTACAGCTGCATTTTATGGATTACGGGGAGGAAGCATTGGCCATGACTTGGGACGCCTTGGTACTCAAGAACACCGTGAGACAGAAAATCATGGCTGACATGGATTAACTACCACAGGTGACAGGTTTCATCTGCTTTAAGCATTGTCACTTAGTCCCACCTATTATAATCAGCTGTAATTATTACGGGGGACTTGGGTGCTGAAATGCCAAAACACCATGGGAAGACATAAAATCTGATTATGCAAACTGCCTCACTTTGATTGGGGGGTGTAGGGGGGAGGTGTTACAGGGTAGGCCTCATGGAAATCCCAGAGGGATAAGAATCTGGCATCAGACATTTGTGATGACTGCATTTCTTTCATCACTCCCATGAAGAAGTTTACTGTGGAAGAGCAAAAGGAGCAAGAGGAGTCATGGAACTGCTCCTGTCGGGATTTCAGGCACTGACGTAATAGGCCCCTCTCTGGAAGGGTCCCGCTGCGTCTACTGTGCCTGTCACCACGGACCACAAATCCTCCCCACTACACTGTAATAAGCTGAAGAGCTGTAATAAAAGACCACAAGCCACTGCTGTAACGTGCCACAGTGTTCTTTCACACCCCTCACAGCCTTGTCTGACCTCTTGGTGCTTTCCTGGCTTCTGGAGCACTATTAGCACTGGTGCAGCAGTACCAGTGCCCCAATACCTTTGTACCCCACGAGGTACAGGGACAAAACTTGAGGGTTAAGTGCCACCATACTGTGTTGCTCTCCTTCCCACCTGTCCACACCCTTCCCAGAGGCATTTTTAGTCCTCTTAGACAAAAAGTCTGTCACACTTTCCTCGTGATGTGACCTGGACAACAACAGCATGACAAAAAGAAACCATGCTGAGCAAAGAAACCAGGAAGAGGAGCATGCCCCAGGCTCTAAACTCCCTTGCTATAGCTCTGTCAACAATACAGTCATGCCATATTATGCAAATGAGCAGATCATTCTCATTTTCAAGAAAAGTGACACATTTTTTTTCTGGAACATAGCCTGTAGCATGTACTCGCACTACTTGCCAACAATCCTCCAAACCCCTGGCTACCCAGTGATGCAATGGACTTTCTCCTTTCTTTCCCAAGCCACAAGTGGCTGATTCATCTGGTATGTCTTTTTGAAGTCTAAACAGCATAACTGCATAACTTATTTCACAGCAATCTTTTTTTTCCTTTGCTGTTGTGGCCCTATTTTATAAACACTAGATTTCTGGGTAACCAGAGTGTGAGGGTCAACAACTTCAGAACAATCTAGATGCTACATGACTTAGTGCATTTCCTGGCCTGCCTTTACTACTGAAGATGTTCCAACTGCTGAAGAGAATATGAGTAAAAATTTTAATGGAGCTAAGGTCCAAAGACATTCAAGGAGCAACTAACTTGGCTGAACCTATGTTCTCCTGCTGTTGAGATATATGACGACAGCCTACCTGGTTTCCCATACCAGTCCAGATGGATACAGATCTTAAGGCACGTGTCATATCCATAGTTCTGTGTGGTGATCTTAGGTAATACAAGATACCTGCACAAGCTCAATAAGTGGCCCCATGGGAATCTCATGAGGTTTAACAAGACCAAGTACAAGGTGCTGCAACTGGGTCAAGACAACTCGCAGTATCAGTACAGGCTGGGGGGTGAACAGATGGAGAGCAGCCCTGACGAGAAGGACTTGGGGGTGCTGCTGGATGAGGCTGGACACGACCCAGCAATGTGCTCCTGCAGCCCAGAAAACCAGTGCTGTCCTGGGCTGCATCCAAAGCAGCATGGCCAGCAGGGCGAGGGAGGGGATTCTGCCCCTCCACTCTTGTAAGACCCCACCTGGAATACTGCATTCAGCTCTGAGGTTGCAGGCACAGGAAGGACACTGGCTTGTTGAAGCAAGTCCAGGGGAGGGCCACCAGGATGATTCGAGGGATGGAGCCCTTGTCCTATGAAGAAAGGCTCATAGGATTGGGATTGTTCAACCTGGAAAAGAGACAGCTTTGGTGTGACCTAATTGCAGCCTTCCAATACCTGAAGTGAGCCTACAAGAAAAATGGAAAGGGGCTTCTAACAAAGGCAGGTAGTGACAGGACAAGGGAGAATGTCTTTAAAATGAAAGACAGTAGGCTTAGGTTAAATCTTACGAAGAAATTCTAGAACGGGTTGCCGAGAAAAGCTATGGCTGCCCCATCCCTGGAAGTGTTCAAAGCCATGCTGGATGGAGCTTCGAAAACTTGGTCTAGTAGAAGGTGTTCCTGCCCATGTCAGAGGGTTGGAATTAGATGATCTTTAAGGTCCATTCTAATCCAAACCATCCTGTGATTCTATGATGATGCTATACCTCAAACGCTATCGATACTTATGGTTGAGCAACTGTATTATGGGATTTAGTGACTAACTTGTACTTATGTGTCCTATTTCCTCTTAAAAATGGAAATACTTCTCTAGATGTAGACTTTAGATGTCTTTGTATGAGGATCCTTGAGGTTCATTTGCCTCTGAAAATAGGATCTGGACTACTAGATTGCATTCACTTGAAAAATGTTCTTATTTACATTGTGTGTGCTAGCTTGTCCTTGCAAGAACAGTGCTGAAAGAGGCACATTAGCAGGAATGAGAATGTTGTTTCCAAATACAGAAATAGCTCAGGCCTGCACCACAGCCGTTTGCATAAAGCAGGCAGAGAGGAATGGGAGGAGGCTGACCAGATTAGCTACGCCAAGACAGGAGATGTTTGCTGCTCTAGGAGATAAGGAGAAAATTGTATCCTGTTAGGTGTATGGGAAGTCAGAAGATATCATTTCTTCTGTGGATGGTTGGGAAATGACACTTCTACACTCATGAGCTCATAAGCAAGGCTTATGGAAAGTCCCTGGCTTGTGATGACCTCTTGCAATAGAAACGGGTTGGATGTGCCTTTCCTGTGCCATGGAAAAGACATTGCCAGCACCTGAAAATAGAATGTCCTCCATTCAAAGAAGCAGCCAGAGGAGGAGGATTCCTATAATGAGTTCTGTCTGCTGTTTGTGGAGACATTTACTGCTGCCTCTTCAAACAAGCGCTTGTGGGGATTTATTTCCTGCATGCTTGTCTGTTGGGACTAGGGGAATTTGTTAGCAGCCTTGTTTTAATCAGGACTAATGCGCTAACAACGCCAATTTTGTAATTACATAACAGTTTTCATCTTATAAGAACCCGCAGCTTATAAAGTCTGAACACAGCTTCCAAAGACAGGAAAGTAATGGCAATTTAGCAGAGCAGAAAATCACTCTCCATTGCTGAGGACAGGAAGTGACATAGACCATGCTGGTATTTAGGAAACTGGCATTTTTTTCCTTTGAGACTTTTAATGATGACTTCTGAATGGGATTGGGTTTTTACAGCTCTCCTAAAAGAGGCAAAATGATCCATGAGTGTCCAAATACACTTGATAGGCCTCTTTTAAGACTAAGGGAATCAGGAACCAGTACAAAGATTGGGAATAATAGTGATTGGTATCAAAAGCCCTCACCCTGTTGTTAGAGCATCAGGATATTGGGAGAAACCTCTAATAGCTTGTTTTCCTTTTAGTCACCAATAATCCAAGCCCTCCTGTTAGCTTGGATCAAGGTCATAAATACAGTCTTTTTTAGAGACTTATTTCAGCTGGTGCGGGCTTTTGAACAAACCAGAAATGAAAATGTGATGCTGCATTATGTCAGAACTGCATGTTTAGTCTGCCACTCTAGAAATAATCAAGAAAAGTTATACATGATAAGAGACAGATGCTAGCCTCAGCAGACATTTAAACTCTTTCTAGTACAATAGTAAAACAGAGAAAACACGCAAAGGAACTTGTTTCTTTAGTACTCAAATTTGTGCTTGGTGTGCTCTGAAGGAAGGGTAAGAAAAGATGTGTTCCTTGGCTTTACTTAAACTGATTGCCTCAATGGAACCTGCTAATTCAGATGATGCTTATATGACCCCAATGTCTGGAGGTATCCCTAGGAATGCCTTTTTCCATTAGCAACCATGGCTCAGAACTCAGCTGTAGTGGTGAATGAGCACAGATCCTGGAGGCATTCACAAGTGCCAACTCCAACACTTGGATCAGGCCAGCAGTTCCTGCCCTGGTACTACACACCAGGACCAGGAAGCCTGGGCATCTTCCACTGTTTCATTTGCTGGTACAGGTGCAGCTATATGCTCCCCCTGGAGCCACCTCCTTACACTTCCTTAAGTTTTCTGATATGCCAGGGAGGTAAAGGAAGATGAGTCAACAGGATGCACCTCTGGCCCCTCTCGGCACGGTTCACTTGTCCCTTCCACTCTGAGCATCGTTTGTTTGCATTTCTGCCTGGGGTGACACCTGTGCTGACAGGTAGACTGGAGTCCCTGTGCACCCCAGCCCAGCCAGACAGCTGGATCAGCCTGTCAGCAGCAGGTAACGTGCAGTGGGACAGCAGCTCCTCATGGATCCTCTCAGCAAAACCATCAGCACAGAGGCAGGCTGTTATTACTTAAATTCACCGGAGGCCCGATTCTGACCTCTGTGTTGTACTTGCTCAAACACATGGAGGTCACCAAAATTGCTGTTTGGTGTAAATGAAGGGAGAATTTGCTTTCAAGGATACTTTTCAAATCAAGGTGTTGAAAACTGACTGTCTCTTTCTGTTTTGTGTCTCCAGTGTTTGTGTACTATTTCAGCTGGCCAAAGCATTGATCCTCTCCCCTCTCTAAGTAGTGCCAATAGCTCCAAATATTTTCATGTTGATTAAAATGACAGGTCAGGCTTCTAAATTTCTTATGGATCAGAGACTCCAAAGGTTCCCTCTCAAAAAGAGTGACATGAGATTTCACTTTGGCCATCTCCATATGTTTCTGAAGAATTTTTCTCACCTACTGAGAGAATACCTGGCAGTTTACTGGGTGGAGAGAAGCTTATGGAAAAGGACACTGGGATCACCAAGACTCTTGGGCTGCCTCTGAAAAAGGCCCAGGAATTTATATGCCGAAAGGATTCAGAATTTAGCCCGAGGAAGCTTGGGAATCTTTGGACCAAGTTGCCAGAGGGATCTCAGATTTTCAGGCTGTTGAGTCTTTGTCAGCCTGCCAGGTGGGTTGCCAGAGGCAAACCCAGTGGACAAACTGGAAGGATACTAGGCAGAAACCTAACACAAAGGCAAGGTTATTTCAAAAACCTGCCTACTTTCCACTGGGACTTCATTGAAATCAGCAAGTTTCTGGGAAATACAATGACTTTGGTAATCTAATATTTTCCATTTATTTGGAAAATTACGGCCTAAAAGATATTAAAAAAAATATTTCCAAGTAGGATTCATAGTCGATATGCATGAAAAGAACTTGAATGCAAATATTTTAGCATTTCCCGTAAGTCTTCAATTTAACATGAATCACAGATAGGAATTGTCCATGTGAATTTTATCCAGGCTGCCTTGCCTTCTTTTTCTTTTTCTTTTTTTTTTTTCCCCAAGAATGTGATAAGTTTATTCTTTTTAAATCCCTCTGAGGATGAACTGTGCATTTAGAGCTTTTTGTAGTAACACAGCTTTGCACACTGAAGCAAGCAGCCAGCTTTATGAGTAGCTGGAAGTGGAATGCGAAGAATGATTATGCCATGTGACAGTGCATCACTGGAGCCCACTTCACTGAGGATACTTCACAGACTGACTGCCATGCTGTTGAGATCGGATGCGGGCGAGGCCACGTGGCCCAAAGGCTGGAGAAGACTCAGCCCCCACTGAGATGAGGACACAGCCTCTCATGACAGAGCACCACAAGTGCTGAGGAAGGTCTGTAACCCTTGTTCACCTCCACCAGGAGATATCTGCCCTGTGTCCTGTCTCACACAGATCCTGCCAGCGGTGCACAATGACCATTCAGCACAACTTGCATGTTTTATTTTTCTACTTGGCTGGTGCCTTAAGAGTGTTACAGCAGTGCTGGTAAGTTGGTAACAGCCCTAGGTGTTCCTGTGGTGCATGTGCAGCCCATACAGCAGGGCTGGTTACAGGAGCTGAACTGTTGGAATGCAAGAAAGGTTCTAAGGAACCTGAAGCAAAAGTTCAGCAAATGATATTTTCAGTACAAGAATGTACTGCAACAAGTCAGCATCCTCTCCAGCCTCTATGGGAAAAATTGGGACTGTGGGGATCAGCAGCCTCTCTGTCCGGCTGCCTCCTGCCTACAGGTGAAGAATCCCACTGTCCACTAGTCACCACGTATGTTCATGTTTCTCTTCCAAACTGAGTAACTAATCACTTTCCTGCCTACTCCAAGAACTTTTGCTTTGGCCAAAAGAAGAAACTGCTCACTGTTTCTACAGATTTGAGAACCACCTGCTTTTGTTAGCAGCTCCTTTGGCACTCTTTTATAAGATCTGAGACCAATCCTGTAGCCACTAAACCAAATAATATTTTTCAAGGGTCTGGAATGGCATACTCAGTTTACAGACAGTGTAGTACAGAACTGTAGAAATTCCAGGGGCAAGAAAACAGCAAATGGTGCACACATCTGTAACAAGATACCATAAGGAGCAGGATGCTTTGTCAAAGGAACTCAGAACAAATAAGACTCTTACTCCAACCTCGACCAGAAACTCTAAGAAGTTACTGAAAATTGTTCTTGCACTTTTGAAAACATTACCCAAGATGTCTCTGTGTCCAGGAAGTTAATTTATGTGCTGTGAAAGACTGAGTTGCTTTCAGATAGAAACCAGAGGTTCCATCAGCCTTAAGTATTCAGAGGTATTCACAGAGACTCTTCCATGTCCATGTTACATCCTCCACTGTGTCACATTTAAACTTGAGGGATTTATGCATCATAGCTTTAGTTTTAATTTAAGACCACTGTGGAAAAAAAAAACAGCAAGAAAAAATATACTGTGTCTGGGAATGCAATCCTTTGTCTCCATAACAAGGACTTTTTTCTTTATAATACCATGACTTCCTCAGGTTCCACAAGTGTAAAACAGAGATAAGAGCTCCTTAATTTTGGTGCTTTAGAATCTATGGATAAAACCCACTACTGCTGCAAATCAGAGCTGCTGAAGTGTGCAGAGAGTGCTCCTTACTTCAGTTAATGTTTTGAAGGAGCAAATATTGTACTTCAAATAGAGGTCTCAGGATCCTTCTTTACAGAATTACTGTTTCCATGCTCATGCTTAAAGGTGGTTGGGGCTGGATCACCCACTGGCATTCCCCACCACCACCCACATCCGTACAAGAAATAAAGTCAGTTCCTCTGGATTTAAACTAAATCCTTCTGGTTTAGCAATGCACATTTCTACTTAGGCAATAAACATCTGTCATCTGCCATTCATTAATATTAATTATAAATGGTCACTAGCTCATGGGATCCAAGTCCACCAGCTGAGATTTTTCCAACTTTGACCTTGTTAGGGTTTGTATAAAAAGTGTTCAGAAGGGTTCTTCGAAGCTCGAAGCCAGCAATAAGTGCAATTTGCCGAGTACAGCATTTAGATTATGCACTTAGAACAAGGGCAGTCAGAAGGGGTGATGGGGAGTGGGGGAGGGAGGGGACGAGGGAAGGCAGAGCCCGAAACAGAGCTCCTTTAAATGCTTAAGAGTTTTAGACCTTTCTGCAGGCTAATGACAGGGAGAGGCATTGTCCATAATGAAACCAGCCCATCCATTAAACATTACTGTAAATTAAAGGTTACGTGAATTAAAGGTTGTTCATCTCATGTTTCAGGAATGTAGCTGTGTTTCATGTCTGAAGCCTGTTTTCCTTTTAAACGGAGTTCTTCAGATGACAAATGAGAGAGAATTTCAGAAAGCAAATGGGCAGAAGTAAATACATGCTCAAGAACAAAGCAGAGACATAACTGTAGCTGTAAATCTTTACACTGGGGCTACTGTTTGCTGTAGATATTGGGGAGGAGTAGACTAGAATTGAGAAATTTCATTACTGGGTCATTTTGCTCGTAAAACAAAATAACAATAGAAAAACCCAACAGATAGTTGTCAAATTCTGACCTTAATGTCAGCTGTGTATGTTTGATTCATGGAATGCAAGTTAATTCTTTTGCTACCATTTTGAATTTCAAGGAACTAAAAATAGAAAATTTAGAAAAATCTTGCATGGCCACCACATTTTTAAATGATGAATGTTGGGGTTTTTCTTCCAATTAACTTATTGTCACTGCAAGATTACTTCAACAAAAATTACTGGAAAATAATATTTGTTTGCATCTGTGCTTATTTAATTTTTTTTCAGGCCTAATCATGTAGTAATATGACCCTCATGGATAACATCTTCATCTGCTCTTAAAATAGACACATTTTCATTAGCAGAGTTGCTCCCTTGTATCTCTGGTAAATTAGCAAGAAAATCCAGCCCTGTACTCTTCCTGCACCAATTACTCAAAGCTGGTGAATGCTAAGAGAAACATGAACAGATATCTCTGCAATGCAAATTACTAAACTGGACAAAATGAAAGAAAAGTTGATTTCAGTTCTTTGGCTCAGGCCCAAATAAAAGTCTGAGCTTGGTAAATGACAGCAGGAGGCCTTACACTGATGTCAGTGGACAGAGATACCTGGATTCGTGCTCTGTAAATGGGCAGTATGCTGTCTCTGTGGGAGTTTTGCAGAAGGCAACAGGCAAGAAAAAGTTTTGTGGAAATTTTGTAGCCATTTCATAAATGCTTATCAAAGCATTATCTAGTCCCTTACTAGTCTATGAAGCTGAACTATGATACTTAGGCTGTCTTTGATGATTGCTTGTCTAACCTCCTTAAAAATCTTCCATAGAGATTCCCACAACCTCTCTCCCGATCTTTACAATCTCTGAGAATAACCTTGGATGTTATCATCTCATTGGGAATGTTCTGAAGCTTCCCTGGACCTTTATAACATAAGGTTATGGCAGCAAGTGGTTAACTTCGTAACTTAACTTCCTACCCTTTTCAAAGTGATGAAGGTGAAAGAGAGCTGGGAGGTGGCAGCCGTAGCAGACCAAAGGCTACATCAGGTGTCAGAACTGGCAGGGAGAGTGAGCTGAGAAGAGACAATGAGACTGGAGATGCAGAGACCTGGGTGGGGAAAAACAAATAGAGCTGCCTGGGTGGGGAAGAACAGGCCAATATCCAGAGAGATGAGGAGAAATAGCAGCCAAAAAAGTGCTCCTTTGTTTTCACTTTGTTACAAAGGAATGCTGAAAATCCCTGCTTTATGGTAAGATCCGCAGTACTCTGAAGTCAATGGGATTTCAGTGGGTCTTGGATCAGGCCCTTTAAAATAAGGGCAGCTGTAACACAATAATGAATGAGTGCCATGCTGCCCATGGCTGCAGTGTTATAACAGCATTGCTATACATGGAAGTGTTCCACAGCCCAGGATTTAGCTGATTAAACAGTGCTGGACGTGTCGCCATTAGACTTGAAACATCCACAGCCTGATTTACTCTGTAGCTCACATACCCCAGATGTTTCGCATTCTTGGACTAAATTTGATAGATGCACTATCGAACTTCTCTCTTGCATTTGTTCCTCTTTCCAGGACACTCAGGTCAAAATAGTGAGGAGTTTAGATTTCCAGGTGATGAGAGCCAGGTGGGCCCTGCTCCCAGCAGCCACCTCCCTTCACATTTACTTTGTAGCATTATTGTCCAAAGGTGAGAAAACAGTTTGCTGTGGGGTCTGCTGAAGCCTCAACAGAAAGAAGTTGTCAAGGTATCCCACTGTGGCACACATCCTGGAAGAGCCTCATTTCTTCCTCCAGCAGTGACAAACATGTCCCTTCCTCAGAAAGAGCTCCTTACATCACTAGGAGTTCAGGGAAGGACTTTAGAAGCATTAACTGTGAGTTGTGATAGAAGACCAGTGTGGGAAGAAAGATGGGTATGCAAGGATGTTCTGGCAGAGGAAGGAAGGGATGAGGCGTAAGAGAGAACTTGACGCTGCTCTTCTGCACATGGTCTCTGTCCTGTGGTACTGAGAGGGGAGAGCAGCCACAGTTTCCTGTGTGCCTCTCCCTGATACAAAGGGAAATCGCTGAAGGTGAAGGTGCCATAAATAAGTTGAGCCAGAGCTGTTTCCAGCTGTGCCAGGGAGGAACTAGATCAGAGACTAGGCAGACCCCTGCCTGTCTGCACAGCATAACTGGGAGGTAGTTTAAGGACTCTGTTTGACCTACCCTCTTCCCCAGTCAAATCTGCTATGGAGGGAATAGCCCAGCTGGTTTGGTGGCAAGCCAGAAGGTGGACCTGGCTTTTGTGGGCAAGGAGCAGACCTCTGTCTTCTTTTCTTTCACAGAATAGACACAGATGCAGATTTCACCTTCTAAAGCTGGAGCTTTCAATCCCAAACATTTTTATTCAAGAGGGAAGAGTTTAGGCCTGTGCTGGGAATTTAGTGCTGAATTAATACCTGATGGATATCTTGGAAGGGGGAGGAAGAAGGGTTCTTGAGAGGCTTGTATTCCCTTCAGCTTTTCCTACGAAGCTCAGGCATCTAAAACATAGTCAGCCAGCCAATTCTGGAGCACAAGGAGGCACAAAAAGGGAAGATCAGAAGAGAAAAAGAGCTGATTTCTATCCCTTATTTGGTTTAGTGATCTGAGGAGGACAGCTCTCACATTGTTCACATTTTAATAAAAGAATGCAATCAGCTTTTTTCTGATTCACTTCCCTTACAAGAACAATTGACCACATACTTCTGTTTCAGCTTTGACACTATCCCTGTTAATATGAAATTGATGTTTTTTATCATCAGTGTGCCCAGCACATTTTTTTATAGCATGGTCCAGTGGACCTCAGGGCATCTGAGTCACCTCCCCACTGCTCCCATGCTCCCCAGGACAGGGAGGAGGCAGAAGGTGGCAAGAGAAGAGCTAGCAGCAGGTAAAGGAGAACATCTTCCAAGGAGCATAGAGACAATGTCAGCACAGCACCCTGCAGGCCTTAAACTAATTTTGGTATCTGAGGACACAACCATTTTTGCCTGAGTATTCATCAAGATGCATGTTATTCAGACAGCACAACCTCGACATGGTGCACATGTACAGAGGGTGTGCATGCATGTGTAGTACCATATGTGCAGAGGCACACAGCATGGATGTTCTACCTGCTTGTGTCTTCACATGCTTCTGTCAGAACTGGGAGGCTTGATGAGAATTTAGTGTTCACAGTAGCACAAACTAAATAAACATACTTGTAGTGAAATGGAACACTGTTAGCAATTAGTTCAGATTTTAATGTCTCTGTTTGCAGGTAGTACCTTAGTAAAACTTCCAAAACTGCCTATGATTAAATCTTGAAAATGCTACAAGGTTAAAAATAGCTTTTCCAACCTTTCAGTGCTTGATTTCTAGAGTCAGTACATCCTCTACTATTAGCTGTTTTGGATTCACAGATCATTTTGACTCTTATTTTTCCCTCTGAAGCCTATTCACCCAGCTCTCTTCTCATGCGCCCATGTCTGCCGGCCAGTGGCAGTGGCAGCCAGGTGCTAACTGTGCCCTGCCTCGCCTGGGGTATCCCCAGGATGCCATTTCCCTTCATGTCGCAACTAGTGGATTCCTGGTCTCAGCAGCCCTACTATTGGAGGCTGGAAATGTGTTAAAGTTAAAGAGTCAAAACCCTTGCAAGGAAAGGAAATGAGAAGCCCTCTTGGCAGCAACAAACGGAAAATAAACAACCAAACTCTTCACAAGACAGATTCCTCAATTATAGTAACTCAGGCTTGCAAAGGCCAGAGTTAGGACCCACTGGCGTATGCAATATGTAAACACAGGGATGCAGTAATTAGCTGCATGTTCATTTTGAGGTTTCAGAAGTCCTGTGACCCGCCATGGAGTAAGGTCATTAACCATAACCACACTAGTGACCTTCACACAGGACACTCCATCTCTCACAGTTACATGAGCGAACCGTGTACTGGGATGTCTCCCCAGCTCACATGCTCCAGCCCTCTTGTTTTAAGTGCCACTGAGCTATATATGAGCAAGAGGATGTGACTTTTGGAATGGGCCGTGATAGGAATATCTTACTTTCCCACATTAGGACTTAAATGTGATTAAGTAAAAGTAGTCAATACCAGAAATATCTAGAATTGTTGTCCATTTTTTTTTTTAATCAGAAAAAAGTTGTTTCAAAATAGTACGCTGAGGAGTTACTGAAGTGGTGTGGGCCTCCATTGCCTTGGAAAGAGACTTTTATCTTTGGAGTGTGGAGTGTATAGGGACAGACTATTCATTTGAATAAGCAGATGTACAGCCATTACTAGAAGTTTATCAACACAATTAAATGCTGCTCTAACCCTGATTTTGCCAAGACTAGGTAAAATTAGTATTGGACATGAGTATTTTTTAAAGCCAGTTTTTGTTTTACTGTGGCTGACCTGTGGATCCCCTGAAATACACTTGTTCTGCCCACAGAGTCCCTCCTCACACCATAGCCAGCTGAAGACTTTTTCAGACATGATCTGATTAATATGCTTGGAAGCATTATATGGACATACAGCAATAAGAGATGGAGGAACTAGTACAAAAAACAACAGTCTTGGTTCTCTAAGCTATTCAATGAAACCTGCAGTTTTATATTCACATGTATGCTGCACAGTATAGAGCCTATTATTTTAATTTATTTACCCAAAATTTATTCACTTCCTCATTAAAACTGCTTAGCAACAAATCCTGTTCCCCTGGTTCCCTTCAGTTCACCAGTCTGCATCTAGGATTCAGCTCCTCACCTCAAAGGCATTGCTATCTCTCTTATTCCTGCTGTAAATGTAAAAAAAAAAATCATAGCATAATGTCTCTATTCTCCTTGCAGCTCAAACCATTAACTGACAAGATACTTTGCCTCCAGGGGGTTGTAGTCTTTTGAATTTTGACTAAAATTATACCCCTCGTCCTCTCATAACAGCATCCTGCTTTCTGACTGTATAAGGTGACAATTCCTACACTCCACAGGGAAGAAGAAACATGCTATTCCGCATTCATCCCCCCATGTCTTCATGCCTAATGCTTGAATTTTTGCCTGTCAGGAACAGGAGCTTTCTTTGGTCTGTATTTGCACAGAATGGGAAACAGTTAACATTGCTTCTGTCTTCTCAACATCTAAAAACCACCAGTGTGCAAAAATTCAACATAAGAATGAGAAACAATTGGAATGTGTTTATTTGCTTACAACAGTACAACTGTGTAACCAATGTAATCCATTGGCTTGCATAATACCCAGATTTCTAAGGTGTTTTCCTTGTTCATAACTAATACTAGTTTTGGTGAGTGCTTTAATTCTCTTCAAACTGATCAAAATATGTCCTCTGAAAGTACTTGAAATTGTCTGATTTCTGGGGGGGTTTAGTTGGGATTCAACAGAAAGTCATATGGTGAATATTCTCTTCTTGGCAGAATTACTCATGAAAACATGCAATTCTTTCCCCACAAATACTTTTGTATGCAGAATATTGGAATTTCAGAATATTTGTCTTTCGTCCAGTAAAAGTCAATCTCACACATTTGCAGACAGCAGTCCAAAGGGACTTGTGTTAGGCCAGAGAACATTTATGGAGGCAAAGAAATAATATTGATGGATAATTTGCAGTGTTTGAAGATCTCTGAAAGTTATGCTTTTCCAGTACATCTATTTGCCATTTGCCATTAATGGACATGGCTACAGGAAACATGAGACTCAATTTTTATCTGTCGGTGAAGGGTAGGAGTCAAGAAGGTGTAAAGTGTGGGAAGGTAAAAGTTACAGTGCACTGGGGGAGCAAAACAAAAAGTGTGAGGGAAAGAAAGGAAGAAGAAAAAACTGGAACTTAATATCATATAATCATGCAGACTAAAGAGAACACACCATCATGGGATTAAAAGAGGAGAATGATGAAATAAATTACAGTGAGGTTTGGATGGGACTGAACTACAAAAGGAGCCTGTATGTGGAACACATGGGAATTACCCTGTTAGATCACACTGGGATCACTAATTTAGTGCTAAAATAAGTAAAAAGAGCCTTTTAGGCTAATTGGACTATTTGTATCCTCATCATTCCTATTTGTTTGCATCCATTCCTAAAATATTAGGATCTTCTCACAGTAAAACATCATTGTATAGCCAGTGAGGGGAAAAAAAATGGTTGCAAGACATCTCATCAGCTTCAGTGACACACCAGCAGATGGAAACAAACAAAGGAAAAAAGCCCTCTTCATCTGCTTTATCTTGTTTTGTGTAGTTGTTCCAGAGACATGTCCTTGCTGCTGTGAGATAGCAGTGCCTTCACTGAGTAACATCCTGTCGCTGACCTCAACGTCTCGAGCAAAGTCATTGAGGCCTCTGTGACGAGCACACCCCGTCATCATGTGGTCTTTGCCCTAAATCCCTCAGCCACAGACATCTATCCAACACTGAAATGGCTGACAGTGACCGAGCTGACCCTCTCTTGATGGCCATGGAGAAAAGATTAGCAGCACTGCTGGTCACTGCTGGGTCTGCTGCTACACTTCAAAAGCCAGTGCCATGGAAGCTCAACTCTAAAGCAATGCCACGGGGAGTTGTACAATACAAAAGAGCCTTTTCAATATTTCTCAACACTAAATACAAACTTATTGACTTTCCCTTTCCTTTCAAGTGTTTCTGTTGTCACCTCCTTCTGCACTCACTGACAGGGCACAGCTAGCCTTGAGAACAGAGCCTGGCTTGGTTTCTTGGGCAGTTATTCTATTGTTCAAAGGGGAATCAAAGTTTCTCTTTGTGTAATATGGGACAGTAGCAGTAGGGAAGATATGTTGCCTGGAGATTAAGTTGGAAAGCTTTGTTTCTCCATTCCAGTAGGAACAGAAGGAAAACTTACAGCTTAATTCTCACCTTCCTAGCTTGTCACCATAATTCATCCCCTGAAGCTCTTTTAACCTAATGTTTTATATGTGATATTACTCAGTGTTATTAAGAATTATCTTTCTTTAAAAAGAAATAAAATAAGTTCATCTCCCTGAAGAGATGAATGTGAATGGGAAAGATTTTTGTGAATACTGAGAAGATGAATGTCAGAACGAAAAAGAAGTGGCTCTCAGACATAGGCACACAAATCTCAAGGGCACAGATAGAGGTGGAACATAGATTCCTCTTTTGAAGGAATTGTCTACTGAGCATAAAACAGGATAGAATATAGACTGTGACTTGCTCAAAAGAAAGAAAAAACCCCACCTTTATGCATATTGCAAAAAGGAAGGAAAGAAAAAGATTCGTGATTGTGAACGAATTCTTGTGGTGCACAGTATTGTTCAAGTATGGTTTGGCTCAAATCCCATAAAAAAAGAATGGATAGCAAAATACGTGAGTAGTTTCTTCTAAAGTTCTTATTACACAGGAACAGCAGGCATTTCTCAAAGAGAAATGTCTTGTCCAATCTGAAGTGTTTGCCAAATTGCTATAAGCAAATACACAATATCATCGCCTCAAAAAGACCCAGTTTCGTAGTCTAAAATTACAGTTTAGTCCTATATTTTAATCTCTGTCAAGATTAGGCTTTGGTAGGGAAAAAAAATGGACTTTTTCCCCAGTTACATTGGGCTGATGAGAGGCTGTTTCAAGTTGTGCCACTGGGTAGGAACAGAATAAAACAAGGACATTTTGAATATAGAAATCTGTAGGATTTCTAAAGGGAATCTGTAAATAGGTTGTCTTGGCTGCTGCCTTGACACAGGTACACCTCTCTACCTCTTCAGGACACTGCCTGACACAAGGAGGAGGAAGTGACATCTACGCCCTATAGGTTCCCAGTTCTTGGGTGAGGGGGGTGTCAGCTGTAGCTATCTGGTCCATAAGATCCTCCTTTTAACGACAGAATCACAGAATCAGAGAATATGCTGAGTTTGGAAGGGACACTGAAGGATCATCAAGTCCAACACCTGGCCTTGAGCAGGATACCCCAAGAGTCACATCATGTGCCTGAGAGCATTGTCCAAGCACTTCTTGAACTCTGTCAGGCTGGTATTATAACCACTTCCCTGGGGAGCCTGTTCAGTTCCCAACCACAAGCTTTCCCAGCTCTGGGTGAAAACTGTTTTCCTGATATCCAACCTAAACCTCCCCAGACACAGCTTCAGGCCATTCCCTTGGGTCATGTCACTGGTCACCAGAGAAAAGAGATCAGTGCCTGCCCCTCCTCCTCCCCTCACGAGGAAGTTGTAACTGCAATGAGGTCTCCCCTCAGTCTCCTCTTCTTCAGGCTGAACAGACCAAGTGTCCTCAGCTGCTCCTCATAAGGATTCCCCTCAAGGCCCTTCACCATCTTTGTGGCCCTCCTTTGGACTCTCTCTAATAATATTATTGCCTTTCTCATGAGGTACCTCCCCACGGAATGAGCCAACCTTCAAAAGGGTTACAAGATCCAAACCCCCTGAGTATTCCATAAGTAATGTGCAGCAACCCTGGCCATCATTTAACAGTTGGTTATTACTTGGTACCAGCAGCTACTGCTGCCTCACAGATGTTCACATGGAGGGGCAGCTGCTCCAGTCCTTCCACTCACCCTCAGAAGGGGTGGGAGGAAAGAGAGAAATATGTGAGAAGGGGAAATGGGAGGGACAGAGAAAATGGGAGGAATGGAGAAAAGGAAATATTCCATAGTTCCTCCTGTGTCAACCAGAGTAACTACACTGAGGACAGATCAAGTAACTTCCCCTTTGCAAGGAGGGGAGTAAAATTAAACAACAGTATCTATTGGGAGGAATTTGTCTAAATTATTTCGTAGACTTCTTAAGCATCTCCCAGTCTTAACATGCCATTCACTCGCTGCCATGCTGGGGAGTGAGCCCCACAAGCTGCCTTGCATGGAGGGACAGTTCTGCTGGCAGTCTTGCTTCTTGGGTGAAACCAAGGGGAGTCTCCCTTGTCTGCCAAGCAACACTGGGATCTTTCTCCCATGCTGGGACTCCACAACCCAGATGCAGATGGCAGGATCAGGCTGTGTTATTCATCCAGAGTTAGTGGAAAGAGTTCAGGCTGGGAGAGAAGCCACAGGACTGCATTTGCAAGAGTTAAAGTCTTACTTGTAGGGAACCATGAAATAGGAGTTGGTTTGGAGGAATCCTACTGTTGAAGCATGAAACTTGGCTGCCTGATACCCAACAAACAACACCCACCACGACATGTTTTATGATGGATCTTTTTGTTCTGAGCACTACATGCAACTTTTCATCTTGGCAACTCTTTCAGCAGACAGAATTGAGAGACAAAGTGCCTTCCCATCCAGCCCACCCTGTCCTCTCTAGATCACACAAAGCACATTTTTTGAGCAGTGTCAGGATTTTATTTACTGCAGGCAAAGGCACAGTTCTCTCCAGCCCAAAAAACACCACATCAATGGCAGCTTTGGTGAAGCCTGAAATTGAGGCCTAAGGATTCAGGTGTGAATTATTAAACAAACACAATGCAAACTCATATTATGATGATGATAATTTGGTACCTTTTCCTTCCTTCTGACATCTCTTTCTTTGTACAATACATTTTCTGCTCTCGCTTGTAGCTGGGCAAGAATTGCCCCTTGCTGACGGATGCTGTACGATCTCTCTGACCCTTACTTCATTTCCTCTTTTGAAACCACATGTTTTTCCTTTCTTCATGCAAGGGCTCCATGGACTCCACTCACTAGTTTCACAGTGCACTGCAATAAACACAGAACAAACTGAGCCTGACCGATATATTTTTGTATACCCAATACATATGGTACATTATTTTCATTCTGCATCAGCCAAAAGGCGGCCAAAACTAATGGAATTAATCAGCAGTGAATTGCAGCAATGAATTGACAGAAATTGGACTGTTAAGGATATACAACACAAAATAATGTCAAATAATTATGTCAGTTACTATTTTCTACTTGCTGTTTTGTAATTGCATTCCTGAAACAAGGCAACAACACAACTGGTCTCAATGAAATCAGTTACTGGTCTCAATGAAATCAGCATTTGTTCTGAGTTTGCTTTGTTTTGATGGAGATGTAAATCCTTTTAGCTTTGGTGGAATAAACTTTGGTGATGCCTGTGTGAAAGGTGAGTGAAGTCTCAAAGGTATTGAATTTTGAAATCAATCGTTATAAAGGACCAACTGATATCAAAAGATGTTACATTAGAAGTCAAGTGCCTTTGGTCATCTAAAGAGACATCACCTGTAGCACACACAAGCTGGAAACAGGCAAAGCGGAGGAGAATTTGGGTCAGTGTGAGGTTTCAAGCTTTTCAGAACAGTGCAGGTTACCCTTTCTAAACCAGTGATGTGTATGTGCATCCTGTACTGCTTGGAAATCAGAAGGTGTGTCATTTCACTCTCATCCAAACAGTGTAAACAAAAAATGGGAGTAACCTTGGAAGCTTTTAATAGCTATCCTTCTCTTGTGCCATCTCACTATCTTCGTCTTTACAAAAGATAGTAAATATATATATTTACTCTCAGTCCAACTGCATGCTTAAGATTATAAATCACCACTGAAGAAGGAAAGACTTCAGCCCCTCTATAAGCAGGAATTAGTAAGTCAACATTTTCCCAGATCCAGAATTTACTTCTGAATTTTCTGAGACCTAGAAATATAACAGACTTCAGGCAATCTCTGAGCCTTCCTCCAGTGGATCGTCATGTGGGTAATTTTTTTCATGTTACACTGGAGCTCTTCTGTAAAAATAACTGCCTTTCACGTGCACAAAAAGGTCCTGTTTTTATTCCATAGCTTTAAATGGCTTTTCCTAGTTGAGATTGACTCATTGTTAAAGCAGCTGAGTCTACACCACTTGGAAACAGCCATCAAGAAACAAAAATTATCCCTTGAATTTCTTTCAAAGATGAAAGTCTTTGCTTGAAAATAAAACCGTAAAAGCCTACACTACCACCTGAACTAATATATATTTGAGAAGGAAAGCACCAAACTACTGCAGATTATTTTTATTCCTGCATTACTTCCCCTTCAAAACACTCGATGCCAGAGAGAGCTATGTGCATGGTACTCTGGGGGAGGAGATTTCCATCATGGCCAGACTGTGCCTAAGTGCTCCCTGGTTGCTGGTGGCTGAAGAGGTCACTGCTGGCACTGCAGCTCAGCCCTCAGCCACCACAATGCACAGCATACGTACTAAACTAAGCTGAACCCTGCCACAGCTTCGGCGTGCCCGTGGCGAGGGATGCTAACTGCAGCAGTTCACAGGCGAACATATCACTTGTTCTTCCTTCATTTGGAGGGGTGGCAGAGGGCTGGAGCAGACAGTTAGGTGTGGTGACCTCCAAAATTGTCCTTGTGTGAATAATCGGAGCTTTTGAGTCAGAGGCTGAAGATACAAAAGCAGGTCTCTTCTCCACAGCCAATGAGTCACAATGACATCAATCTCACTCCTTCAGTGTCAGTGACACCCTATTTGGTGTTTTATTTTAATCCTCATTTTCTGAAGTCAGGTGTTTATGCACATACACCATTTTGGAGATTGGGGTTTTTTTGGGGGGGTGTTTCCTTAATGTATTAGTTTCTAGACTTCACCTTTGAAAAGGTAAGCTTCAAAATGTTATTGTATGCATGCTTTAAAGGCTCAGGTAGTACAAGGGAGCTAAATCAAAGCCATTAATGTTTTAATCCTTCTTAAACTACATGTGGGATCAGGGTTTTTGAAACTTTGATGTTAGTAGTGCTGCACTGTAACAGAGCAAGTAAGAGATGTATGTCGTTCTGCCTCAGAGCAGACCAAACAGGCCATACTCCCTATGGCAGAACTGCCCTTAGCATCAAGGCTATGTTTGTGGGAAACAACCAAGTTTGTGCCTCTCGTGAAGTGGTAGACTTGGGAAATATCTTCAGTTTTTTGTGCTGGGGAATACATCCTGTTATGAAGAACATTTTCATTTTAAGTTGCACTTCTCTGGTGCTGTAACTGATTATGCCTTCCTTAGATCCCACATCTCCTCTGAGAAAATCAGGTAGGACATGGGGACCAGACTTACCAATGCTAGTGCACTCCATTGTGTGATTGTTGGCTTCCAGCCCATCAGGGCACTTTTCAAGGCACTTTCCACTGTATAAGTAAAACCCACTTTTACACTTTGTGCAGAAGTTTCTGGTGAAGCAGGTATCACAGTCAGCTTTACATTCTGAAACGCAAACAGTAAAGAACAGTGTTGTTGCTCTTTGCCATGAACTGCCATGGGTTCTCTCACATATACCAGAATCACACAATTCTAGGAATGTCAGACAATCCTCAAAGGAAGCAAATTATATTAGGTCTTCTTCCTGGTCTGTACACATGGTGAGGCCAGCCACAAGTGACCCTGGCATGGGTGAGAATTTAGAAAGGATGGCCTGATGCTGAACAGCCTCACACTGCTAATCTTCTTGGAGACCTGTGCAAATGGCAGACAGAACACAGCACATGAGAATAACCCTGTGCTGCTTCTGCCCTACGCTGACACTGCTTAGGTACTAATTAACCCTGTGGGGCACAAGTGCTGGGCTGGCTCCACACTACCTATCTCCATTCATCCAGGAGACATAAAAATGTGCCAGAATTTAGAATCTGCTTAGGAGTGGTTTGGATCAACATATCTTTCTTTTTCTGTAAATGGTTCCCTGATGTTCAATCAGATGTTCTGTAGTATTTCATGTATTCTCTGTATGACTACCCAAATTGGCATTGTTGATATATTTCCTATTCTCAGAAATTTTTAAGACAAATGCATTAAACCTTATGTATGGCACAGCTCATGTCTGATATGCAAGGCCACACACTGCTAAAAAGTGAGCAAATACTCTACAGTGTCAAGTTACTCTGTAAGACTTTACTCTGGGGTCCATTCATTAAATAACTTTTATTACCAGGTAAAAACTGGGAGAGTTTCTTGGCCGTCGCTCTTATGTTTTTATATCACCTGTGGGATTAAAAACAGTGAATTCAACAAAAAAAAAGAGGAGTGGGGAGGACATTGTGATCTTTTCCAGTTCATTTATGGTTCAAAAATCCATAGTGGGGTCAAAATGTTGCCTGAGCAGTAAAGAATAGAGTTGGCTTCTCTGTCCCCCAGCCCGGAGACAACACGAATTGGTAAATTCCCCCAAATCAGGCTGAAGCCTGGCCAGCTTCTACAGGCATTCAGAGGAAAACAATGAGCGTGAGACAAGCTGTAAAGGGACCAGGGTAAACCACATCTCCAAAGAATGCCACCTGCCATTCTCCCGCCTTGCCACAGGGGTCAGGCGGGTAAGGGCAGAGGGTTAAACAGCTCCAGCCACCAAGATTCAGCATTCCTCAGTCCCCGCTCTCTCTTCAGAGCTGCTGGCGCTCTCTTGCTGCTGGAGGGCAGTGCCTCGTGCCCACCGGCACTTCCTCTTCACACGGGGATGTAGAGGAGGAGGCCATCACCTGGGTTCTAGGCAGGTCATCACCACAGGTTCTAGCCAGGATCCCTGGGCTTTAGGCCATTTTGTGGTCTTTAACTTCTTGCTCAGGTTAATATTTACTGCACTACTACAAAGAACTGAACAAATAAGGACACAGCCTGTCCCTCTCCTTCTCTGTTGACTTGACTCCTAAGGAGACAGAGAATTCAAGAGAGAACAAACAAATCCATGCGCTTCCCCTTTCCCCAGCACTTACTTGCACACTTATTAATGTCGGGATACCGTGTCCCATAGTATCCGCTTGGACACGAGGAAAGACATACTCCAATCTGTTTCATGCCAATCCTCTCCAGAACAAAAAAGAGCCTGGGCTTACATGACAGGCATCCGTTGTAGTCAGAGCAGGTAGCACACCCTCCTTGGCAACCCTGGCTCACGTTAGGATGCACTGAGAAGAAAAGAATTTAAAAAAAAAAATTGTGAGAGAACAATACATTAAATAAGACCATGAAATAATGGTTCCTCTGCACGTGGAAGGATGGACCATCCATCTCTCTGTCAGCTCTTAAAGATTGCTTCATTTCTTCCTGTGTCTCTTATGACCTGACTTGTCATTTCAGAAATTATTTCATCTGCATAAAAATGAGAAGCCCAGCTGACATCTTCACATCTTGCAGAAATAGCCAACAGCAAATGATCTTTAAAATAGATTGTATGGAACAGCAGCATTCTAGAGAACATTTATTTTTCTTTTCCCTATTTTCAGGGGCTTTTCTGCCTTGTGTGCACTTGGCTCAGCAAATAATTTAATGTTCTGTTATCCTTGCTTTTCCTACTTGGATGATTAAAAATCAATCTAGTGTATAATTTCTTTCACTGACTAAATGCCATTTGATTTGAGTTCTGCTGTGCAGAAATATGCCCTTGTAAGATCTGATGATACTTTGTCTTAAAAAAAAGACACAGGAGAGCCATCCTTCTCACCCTCCTTCTTTCCCTGGAATGTTCTCTCTGGCATGTTTTTAATCTCTAACAATTACAACCTGATGTTTAGACTTAACTGTGGCATTTACCCTGCTCCAGTCTCAGCATGTAGCATAGGTAGGATTACATTTGCCTTTCAATTGAATTGTTCTAATTCTTCAGACAAGGAAAGGGAATTTTATTATACTCATTGCCTGTCTTCTTTAGGGGCTTAGGGATAGCAGGAAGGAGGAAGCTGTTGCAGGCTGTCTTTTCAGTAGCAGACATTAATCTGCTGTGTGATATACTGAAGTGTATTACTTCTCAGTGGTAGAGAATAGCTTTGCATCCTCCTGTACTTTAGAAGTTGTTACCTACTTTTAATTCCTTCTTGCTTGCTTTCTTAAATAAATTGGAACTAAAGAAATAATGAAGCATCAAGTAGCTCCAGATCCTGTGTCCCCTCTTTTTTTGGCCTTGTCTTGCATTAAAAAAAACAGGCATTTTTCTAAGTGCAAGCTTTCGTCTCTCAGCCTGAGACATCTAGCTGTATTTCATATCTAGGAGAAATATAGTCCTCATTTACATTTGTAACTTTTATTTGTAAATACTATTGGCTTCCTGTTCTGCCTTCTCCTCAGGCCAGTGATAATTTTATAAATATGCACATGCCATGATGGTGTGATTGCCTATTTTAGTGCTTTGATTTTATTTTGATCTGCAGACACTGCTAAATAGCTTGCACACACAATAAACTTGCTTTTTTAAACTCCTTTCTGTGCAGCCCTTGAAGGCAGACCAGGAGTCCATATGAATTCATGGCTTACATATTGAGAGCCACCACTGCCTGCTGCCCAGGGGAGGGTTGCCTGGCAGGGAACTTCAGGAACACCTCTGTACTTTGTTCACTTACACACTTGGCAGAAAAGACATGTCTCATGAATGGGAAAAGCAATTTTCTGTGCTCTGAGGTTTCAGTGACACGTCCTGCAATCTGAAGAACCTCAAAGGGAATTTGAGTTCACTCTTCCTCTTTCATTACTAAAATGAGGAATGAGGGTTATTTCTCTCTGTAGGGCTGGACACATATGAGATGTACAAACTTCGGCTGTGCTGTGCACAAACAATTTCAGTAAGAATACAAGAACTCAATTCTCTGTGCACACTGAGGCACTCATTTTATAGCACAAACTAGACGAAAGTGCGCTTACAATGAGGACAAGACACCACTATGAGAATAAATAACATTCAGCATAGTGAGAAGTTGCAATCCCAATTCAGTTATCATACTTGCTTTCACCAGACTCTCAAAATACTGAGTACTTAATAAATATAACGTATTTTTTTCTGGAAATATCCCAAAGGTACAGAGCTTATTGATTTTGAAATTAAGAGCCTGGAAATTTTTTGTTTTTAAAGTTAAGTAAATGAAAACGTCCTTGTCTCTTTCTCCTCTGTCTTGTGGCTCTTGTATGAAACTACTTTCAAAGGCAGGCACAGTAATGTGATCTAAGAAGCTGACATTATTTAAAAACTATCTGTGACTTTCCTTCATTAAGTCTGACAGTTGGATGAAAAAGCAGCTGAAGAACAAAATATTTGTCATCAAAGCTGCCATATAAAATATGGATGATCACTTTTGACGGGAAACATATTATGTGTGAGCACCTGTGACACATCATTATGAATAGATTCTCTTGACAGAGAAAACATAATGTGCAACTGCTCTGAGGTCAAGCTGTGTGTGTCAGCCGAGACAGGCAATACTTTACTATTGAAATACGGTAATTCTCTATAGCTAAGATCCATTACATGGCCAATTTCCATCTCCCCTTTAACTCCAGAAGTACTAAGTATAAAATAAAATGTACTCCTAGCCACTTTCACAATTTCTGCCTCTTTTCATGCATTCCAGATACATCTCATACAAATAGCACAGCAAAAAAGGAAAGCCTGTAGTTCCAAATGGAGAATGTTATTTCTAGTGTTATGGAGCAAGGAATAGGATAAAATATGCAAGTCAAGGTCCACTGATTTCATGTCATGTTATAACTAAATGTATGAAGCAAAATAAGCTCCAGTTCTTGGAAATTCTTAAAGAAAAATTACCACTGAAAAGTCAGAATGAACATTTAAATGAACCATGGGGTTTTTCTCTTAAAAACTATTAAAGAGATGCTTTTTTTTGGGTTGTCTCCTACTGGGTCCGGCATTTCTTTGAGTCTTGTATCTGTGTAATGAAACAGTTTCTCATTGCACTTGCAATAAGGGTAGACCCTTATTCTGGCTCAGGCAAGAATCAAAGCAGGGAGGGACAAGCCGTATGCTCCAGAAACCGGCATTCTTTGAAAGCACTGGGTTTTGTCATTGAACCTGGGAGAAAACAAATTGTGGAGCAAAGATATTTGTGCCTAGAGAATGAGATAGCGTGTTTGAAATTAGGCATCTCCAAGCTCCAGCTGAAGATCTCATTCTTGTTACCTCTCAGCCTCCTCCCTCTCTGGTGCAGATCCAGATGCTTGCCAGATCCTTGCGATATAGGGGCTCATCCCTCCCCTGCTGCAAAGGCTGAGTGGGATTGAAGGGATTCAAGAAGGAAACACAGCAAACTCAGGCTGTAAAACATATTTCTGCCACAGGGAGGGAACTTATTACTTCTGGGTCCAGAACTGGCCCTTATTATTCCTCTCCCATTGCAGCGAAGTGTTACTACCTGCAGATCCCAAGTGCTTCAGCAATGGCACACCATAACCCCAAGGAAGCAAGCAGAAGTTTTACCTCTTTTTTTTCCCTGTATCAGACATTGAGCTCAGTGCTTAAGTGATGTGTCACAAGAACCTGGAAACATAAACCCTATCTGGTGAAATCCAGTCATGGTACACCAGGTGTAAGCATTGCTTCAAATGTCTATACTTAGGTCAACAGTGGAAATGGGTAAGTAATATATAGCACAGACCAATCCTGTTTGCCACAGATTATAGATGTGGTAAGAGGGACGAAAAGAGGCTTAGTGCCTTGGCAGAGGGTCAGGCACTGTGGCCTTGTGGGATAGAGACTGGCTGCAGAACCAGGAGGTATGGACTATAGCACTGCAAATAGGTCCAAGAAATGCTCTTGATAGATACTTGTTTTTTGATCCTCTTGCTTGAAACCACTTGGTCTTCGGTGCACCTTCCTCCATTGCAAAGACATATAAAAAATTCTCATCAATGTTCAGAACTGACTCAATGAAGATTAAATATTCTATGCATGACCCTATTAACCATTGAGTGCTCTTCCCTCTTGTATCCAAACACTTTTTGAGCACAGTGAAATCACAGAATCTCAGGGATGGAAAATGCAGCCTAGCAATGGTCAAAGCAAATGGTGGGAGCACAGAGACCCACAGACAAGTTCTTTCTCGTCTCTTACACTAGCATCAGCCAGAAGTGGTACAAACAATGCATGTACAGACTCATGACTGGCTGTAGGTCCAAAATCTATCCCTCCTTTTTCTTTTTGGAAAACCTAAATACTGGAGATTAGAGAAGACCCTTAATTAATATTGAACTATTCACTTCTCGTGTCTGGCTTTAAGCCCTTTTTTTCCCAGAGACCTCTTTTTGTGCAAGCCGTTTGTCCAGATATTAGTTTTAAGTCTTATTAGCAAATGAAATGTCAGAATATTTTCCAAAGCCCTACTCTGGAAACAATGAATTGTGGTCTCTGTTAAAAATAGAAAGTTAAGGATAAGGAGCTGAGTTTGAATCTGAACTTTCAGGGATGAGAAGCTAGATATTGACCGTATGCAGCAAATAAATTCGGGACTTTCACAATGACATTTTTCAATCAGTTTTACTCCATATAGATTAAAACTTATGGAATCAAAAAGACACGGAAATAAGAAAATGCAGGAGGAATCCAGTTGGCCACACATTCTGACAGCCAGGGGAAAAGTACAGGGTAGAAGAATATTCTTTGCCTGTTTGCCACAGCTAAGGTGCACTGTCTCATCACCTCTCTCCAAAAACAAGGCGTCCATTTAGAGGTTTGCTCTTGAAATGGATGTGCTAGGCCAATGAAACCCATCCCTGCTGCTGCTCCTGGTTTCTCAGGCTTGCACATTCTCACAGGAAATATTTTCACAGCAGAGCTGCTCTGGAATTCAGCCTTCCCAGCTGGGCTGCCCCTTGCCGCGAGAGCCAGACCCCACCTCAGCTTTACCAACCACGCAGCACCCAGGCGGACGTTAGCCCTTGTGGTGGTGGGCATTTGGGATGGGAAATCCCATGGGTTCCCATGTCATTCGATTGCTCTGTGTGCTCCCTCGCATTCCTTTCTGTTTCCCTTGCCTAGTGAGAAGCAGCTGCCTGTGGTGATGGCCTGAAAACAATGCTTCATGTAAAACAGAGCTACTCTCAATCATGCAGACCGTTCTTTAGGCAAGCACAAACAGCATTTGGCAGTCAGCTCTTCTAATGAGAAAGTCATTAAGGAATTCAGTTTGCAAACCACAGTGTATTTCCTCAGACTCTTTCCTGGACGGTGTTTCTTTGTGTGGAAATGCTTTAGAGGTGGGACACACAACGGTGGGGCAAGAATGCTGAACTGTTGTGTAGGCAAAAGGCAGTGCAGAGCAAGGACAAAGCCCAGGAGTGGTGGGACAGCGCCAGGAGAGCCAGTGTGCATGGGCTTGATAAATTTGTATTATCAGTGCTAAATAGATTGCCAGCCTGGGCCGAGGGGAAGCCTGAGTTCAGTCTTGCAGGGTAAGCTCTGCTTGATCACTAGGTCTTAAATCACCTGCAGGGAGGCAAGGGACGGGGTGTACTGTGATGGGGGAGCAGCTGGGGAAGACAGACCCCTACATGGCAATTACTACATTGGATTGGCCGTAACTTTTCTGGGATGCAACTGAATCAGTGGTGATAGCTGAGGAATGTGGACTCTCTGTTCAGCCTCCTCTGGATCTACAGAAATCTGAGGCACCAGAAAAAGAGGCAAAGAGGAAAAATCAGCCTAAAAGTCAACTGTTAAAGGCTTAATGTCTTCTGCTTCTCTTTGTGATTTGCTCTTCACAAATACTTTAGGATTTCTTTCTAAGAGGGTGGTAACTCCTCCAGAGATTTGCCTGACTTCTATTTTACTTCAGAGTATTGCTGCCTTCTGATACAAAACATGTAGCAAAGAGGATTCCCAAGTGTCTTCCTATGTTTTGAAGGAAAAAGGTCCTATACAAACCAAAAAAATTTTCTCCAAACATCTGCCTGGCTTGACAATATTTTTCTCAAGAGGCACTTCACATCTGAGGGAAAAGAAATCAACCTATTTTATTCACCAAATGTCAACAGTTTTAAAAAGCAACAGAAACATGAGTATGGGACTGTTCCACAGTCTCAGGGAGTATCCATAACTGTTTTGTAGTGGTGTCTACAAGCAAGGAGGCCCTTGGCCCAAATGGCCAAGACCTCACTGGGGATTGCCTCATCATTATTAAACACATGTCTGGCAGAGTGATCCTGAAAATTAAGTATACTGGCAGCCAGAACACATTTCCCCTGAATTCAGTTAGAAAGAGCATCAACAGGCTGAAAAATCTCACCAGGGGTGCAGAGTTTTATGCAGTCTCCTAGCATCTTCAGCACAACAGAAATCAGCCACAGCAACCACAAATGGCTCCTTGTCATTCCAGAGAGTTTTGTAAATAAACTGAAAAATTCTTTTCATGGATAGAGAAGGGAAATTGACTTTTTTTTTTCCACATACTATGGATCACCACCAACATTTGAGGATCCAGAAAGTTTAAGCAGTATAGGAACCAAAGATGATCCCCGAGAAAATTGCCTTAAACACCCTGATAGTGATGGTGAAGGTAGGACCAGGTAATGCAATACCTTCTCACATAAAGTTCTAAATCCTATAAGCAGCTACAGATATTACTTTTAGAGTCAGTTGTAGTTGTTTCCACATACCCAGCCCTCAAGACTATACATTATGAATTTCTTCAAAAATGTAAAACTCAATTACATAATCTCCCTCTTATTGTCCAAATAAAAAGAGCTGTTATAGAAAGGTAAGCATGTGATCTATTAAAAGTTGTAACTTAGTAATTGTAGTAACCTAATAATTGTAAAACCAGCATGTTATGACAGTTGTCAGATTCAGCTACTTGCAAGTAAAGCATCTGTGCTCAGATAAAAATGAGGTGTGACTTTTGGAAAGAGACTATGTTTGATGCACATATAGATAGTATTTTAATACTCTAATCCTGCGAATTGCTGTCATGAAGATCTCCAGCTGATTTTATACTGTTTGTATGGACACAGAACTCTAAAAACAAAGTTGTCAACATCTCTGTGACTCCCTTGACTCTCCATTCTCTTCCATACAAAACATGAATGCTTCTAGTGAGTAAAGAAGCAAAAATGTATATTCTACATGCTTGTTCTTTGAAAAATGGTTGACTTTCTTCTTGATGGTAGTGTTCCATCTACCATTTTTGTGCTTCTAACAAAGCTTAGGCTATCCTGGTGGCAGCAGAGCCTGTACCCCCCACACCCCATTTGCTTCTCCTGTTTTGTTCTCCTAACATGCTGGAGACTTTTATTGTTGCATATTACACAGATGCTTGTGTATTTCCAATCTGTATAAGGATCACTCAGCTCATACTGTCAACATTACACAACTACAGTAGCATTTGCAAGTTTCTCATTTCCCACAGGGTCTTTTGAGACCAGAGTTTTTCTCTCAAAGTTTTGTTTCAGAAACCACAGAAAGAGCAGCAGGATGTAACAGATTTTACTTTCCATGCTGGGGACTAGGGAGAAGGGTTTAGACAGCAAAAGCCTGTAATACCATGTTGAAACTATGATTTTCTACTACCATGTTTACAGCGTTAAAAAATTAATAAGCCAGACAGCAAGCCAGCCCACTGCCTTGGCGGAGCTCAGATGAGCCTTTGGTCAATTACTTAATATCCTCTCAATTTAATATATTTTCCTAAGTGGAACTGATCAAAAGTTTGTACTGAATGAAATGATTTCTTTCTGAGTAACGATTAAATTCATACCATACTGAAGCTAACTGGAAGCCCCAAGTATGTTGCTCGCAGTGGAATGGTTCTGGACTGACGCCTTGCAAACATTGAAATGGAACCTGTCTCTTTAAATTCAAGACTCACATCAAGATTTCAAGTCATAGTGTAGGTACTAAGGAATATCACAGTGCTGGAAGATCTCTAAAAATTGTGTTCTATAATTTGCAGCAAGGAAAAACTCTGATCTCAAATTTTCATGAAGGAAAAGGGCTAACTTCTCCAGGCTGACTGGGCCATCTATCTGCCAGTGACACAAAAAACTGTCCAAAATTCCAAGTTGAAATTAATGATTAAAATGCCAGGCCTAGTGACCGCTTCTCTGCTTCAGTGCTGTGTAGCAGTGCATGTGCTATCAACACTCAGCAAATGATGATGCAACTGTTTTCACCTTTCCCTCATGTCACTGCAACTCATGCTAGTCTAGAAGAGGAAGAAGTGAAAAGTTTCTGAGTGCAAAATGTGAACAGTATGATATGAAATCAAATTCAACTCCAGTGGAAAACAGACAAGAGACATTATCACCAGTCAGCTTGGACTCACTGACAAGAGTCCTGGGCCACTAAAGTCAATAGTAAAACTCCTGTGAAGAAAAAGGGGTGAGGATTTCACTAATGTGTTAATCAACATTGGGGTAGTTCATGGTTTGGAGGCCAGTTATCTGATTTTTCGAGGGCAGTGTGACTGGATGGCCTGTTTGAATTGGGATTAAATAATAGGATGGGTGAGATTTAAGTAGGCATCCGCTTCCTGAGAAACTGACTCAGTTCAACAGCTCTGTGTGCTTGGATTTTCTAGTGAAGTAACTATGAATGGCACGTAGTTAGGGCTTGCTTCATCACCCCTTCTGCGTGCTGCCCTCCCTTTGAAGTCTGAGCCTTTCCCTCCCAACCAGCTTCACTGCCTCACAAGCTCACCCACATGAAAGAAATTTAGCGCTCACACGGAGCATCATTCACTTCCCCAAAACCATCATACATCTGACATCACTGCAGTGACACACAGCAGGCAGTTCACTGTTGAGCTTCAGCTGTGCTACAAAGTATTTGAGCTGAATTATTGGGGTGCTGGCGACGAAATCAAGGCTATCTTCCATTTTGTGCTGAGGCAGAGAAACAGTGCATTTTCTTTGTGGTGGTACACCACCACTTCCCTGAGGATTTGCACACCAATCAGCTAAATTGATTGGAAGAGAAAATGAATTAAAACTTCTGTTTGGTTTTTGGTTTGGTTTTTTTTTTTTTTAATTAATGTAACATCTGTAATAGTATGTTTGTTATCCCAAATCCAATTAACAGTATAATGCACATCAAACTTTCCGGATAGTTAAATTAATTGAAAGCTTACGCACAGGCTGTATTTGAAAAGAGAAGCTGCAGACTGCACAGGGCTGTAGGTAAATGTAGCAGCCAGTGGCTACATAGACCAAGTGCCCTGTTGTCCCTTTGCTACCACCTCCAGAGTAGAAAACACCCCCTGCAGCTGCTGGGTCAATGCAGGATGGAGACAGGTCCCTTGTACACACCTTCATCCACATTCTTCCCGGTAAGGGGAGCCCCATGGCCACCACCTCCCCTGCTATCTAAGGCTAAAAGCTTCCAGGCTGCTCCAGCCTCTTGAGGATGCCCTGGAGAGGATGTGCAGAAACCAGGAAATCAGTTTAATTGATTAAAAGTCTTCATGAATCTTTTGCTCTGCTTCAGTGTCTGCCCATAAGGATCACATCTACAGAGGATGAGAGGAATGTGATTGTACGTGGATTTTTGAAAGTGGGATTCATTGAAAATTACCATACAATGCAAAAAAATTAAACATGCCACAAGAATAAAAAGATAATCTGATTCACTTAGTTTGGAATACATGCTTTCAGTTGTTTGAAAATAAATTTTGACAAAATTTTGTCAAAATATTTGATAAAATATTTCTATTTTTAAAGAGTGACATCTTCTAATGGAATTTTATTCCATTAATTATTTTCTGAGGCTTTAACTTAAAACAGCAATAGCAACATTGGAAAAGTGATAAGGAATTATAAGATACAGAATTTCAATTTAAAAGAAAAAAGAAATTCTACAATAAAAAAAATAAACTGAGGCCACCTATTGATAATATTAGGCAAAGAAAAACAAAACCCCGTAGCCCAATAATTATATATAAAATCAATAATTAAATATCTAGGAAACTTTGGGTTAGTGTTATTAGTCTTATTAAACCTTTTATAGTAAGAGCTGCAAAGTCAATTGTTTTGAAGCCATTTTAATGTTTCTGTACAACAGCAAAAAATATGAAAAAAAAAGTCTAATTTGTCTTTAAAATTTGTCTTTAGCCTAAACTGAAAAAAACCCCCCACATTTGGAAAGATTAATGGGCAAACTATGAACTATAAATTTTAAGGATGACTTTTTTATTTGTCTAATACATTATTTAATATCGCTGATGCACATCCAAAGGGACATCTGACACTTTTTATACACAATTGAAGAAGTGGTCATAAAAATATGCTTTTGTTGCAGTATTTAACTGGTAACAATGGTAGGCATCACATAATTTAGGCTGGATCAGAGCAGCATCCTGAAGGTGCGTGTTTAACCTTGCTCTGCACATGCAAGTACAAATTTGCAAGATATCTCTTCCTATCCAAGCTCTTGCACAAGAAAATGATCCATTTGCTGTTTTGTGGCCTAAGAGAGATCCTTTTTCAGGTGTTGGATGCCTTAGCCAGCTTGCAAAATATCCTTAGCATTTTGCAACATGCTCTGTTGAAGAACATACTTCTAATAACTCCGGTAATGAGGAAGAAAGGACTGTTCCGTTCTGTTTTGTCACGCTGTAACTTAATTAAAGTTAAGCTGATGCAGAATGAATGATAGAAAAAGAACCCATTACTACAAATAGAACTGTTTAACATAAGTTATACCAACAATTAGTTAGGCTTCAGTGAAAACCACACATCCCCTAGATATTAGAAAAACATGAAATCACAGCCGTTATTTTTAAAGCATCCAATATGATGACTATTTGGCAGCTCAGCTGGTGGCTAGTGGCTTGCCACCACGTTGGGCTGCCATGAGACAGGGCTTGGATGTGAGATGACCGCAACAACACCACTCAAAATGCCGGGCTGCTGCAGAAAAATTGTGCTAAAAAATGTCACAAGCAGATGCCAAAATGGACTAAGTAAAAGGAAAGACTGAACTGTGCCCTAGAATGAAAACTTCCTCTTTAACTTGCTCCTTGACCTCCTGGACTTGCATGAAGCAAGTCACGCCATTTGTCTCACAGAGGTAGCAAACTGCTACCCCGAGTACCCAACAAACACATGCTCCTGGTGGCAGCAATCAAAATCATACATGAAGGGATCCACTCCTGGGGTAGAACGACGGACCCAGTTATCAACTTGTAATCTGTAGACCACCAGAGCTCTGCATAATGTTAGAAACTGGGAAAAATTATTGTGATGGTGTCAATTCCCAGCCTCCAAAGGAAAAATATATACAGTTCAGCACATATGAAAAAGAAACCATGTGGAAGAAAATAAAAGGTTAACTTTCAGCATCTAGTTACTTTGTCTTTCCCTAACAATACCACTGAGTTACGTGTCTTTGAAGAAAGTTAGGGGTTTTAGGTTTGAAGGTTGATAAAGTTGGCTGGTTATGGTCCCTTTCTAGCATTGTAAAGCACTATAATCTACATTTTCAAACCTAGGACCTCCAGTGACACAACTATCTCCTGCTTCATTCCTGTGTATATACCCTCCTTTTCAGAATGTCTGTGGAAGATGCAGGTGTTCAGAGGTCTGAAAATGCAGCTATTTATTCAGGAGTCCAGTCAAAGAATTGCTACTTCACTTCTAGAGCCAAACTTTGAAGTTCATAGATGACAAAGCCAAAACTTCTATTTTTTCATCTGCAAAGGAGAAACAATACCTATCTCTTAGGATTGTGAGGTGTTTAATTCATGGATATTTATGATATGTCCTCAGCTTTGGCTGACATTTCTGGCTTCTTTGCACAGCAAGCCTTCATGAGAGAGTCTGTTCCTGGCATCACATTAAACTTTGCTTTATAGAGGGTTCTCTCATATACATCAGATTGTTATGGGCACAACTATTGAGTCATGGGTGCAAGTGTGGTAACAATTTATTGTAGTTATTCGCACAACATTTCCATGCACAGATTTCAAAGGCAGACTGAGACAAGTTGAGAAGCCAGTTCTTTTAACTTTCTGATTTCTGCTCTGCAACTGAAGAGATTAGATTATTGGAAAACATACTATTAGCACTGGCGTGCAGCCAAAGGGTCTGCTATGGATTCTGCAAGGGGTGCTGTACTCACTGTAAATTAAGGAAAAGAGCTGGGTAAGTTACTCCAGCGAGGAATGTTCCCTTTGGGAATTGTCCACAGCAAATGAGAGCTGTGGTTGGTGAGCAAAGAGCAACAGGGAGAAGAAAAATAACAAAAAAGGTCAGAAATTTCAGGGAAATAAAAGGCTCCTTTTCTCCTCTACACTGAGCACTAAGTTAACAAGCTTCAATGTTTCTTGATCCCTTTTATGCTACTTTCTGCCTACCCAGACCAAATTGGAAAAAAAACCCCATACAATTACCATGTAAGCCCATGATTAAATTCCTCCCCACTTGAAAAAGCACATCAGCATATGGTTACATACACACATGTGTTACAGACCCCTTGACTTCAATGAGACTTAAATACCTGATTAAAATTAAGGACTCTTTCTTGAATGAAGGCTCTTGTGCCTGGAGCAGACACTTATCTTCCTAAAGCAGGCAAAAGCCTAACTCCTAACATACTAACTTCGAAAATAATGTCTTGAACTTCTCAGTCATTAACTAATTCAAAGTTTAAACATTTCTATTTTTTACCTTCTCAGTAGTTTTAGGTGATTTTGTATTGGGGAAAATAAAATATCAAATATTTTCAACATAATGACTATGTTTTCATGGTGTTCCGGAGAGCAGAACCATTATTCTTTTCTTCTTCTTTTCAGAAGATTGGAAAAAAATTCTCTTCCCTAATACTGCAGAGAAAAGCATAGCTGTGTGAATTCAAAAGACTTATGAAAGGCTTCTAGCACTACTTTATTAACTTTTTAAAATTAATGTTCATGCATTTTAAATCATTGCCACTATATTTGGGAGTAAGATTCCTACAGTGCTTGGAGTCAGCAGCCCTGTTCCTTTGTGTCTCAGTGAGGGACTCAACAATGATAATTTCAGTGCTTTTTTAGTATAAAGGTGTTCAACTCTCAGATTACTAAATACTTTTATAAAGGGCTGCTAAACTATATCCTCACAGGAAGGCAAACAGATTGCTTTGATTTCAGTAAGAATCAAACCAGTGTCCTATAAAAGGAGAGACTCAAAGCTGTTCATTAATCTCTAAAGTACCTTTTTCAGCTTAAATCTGCTGTTTGCCATGTAATACTTTCTATACCAACATCATATGTAACACTCCATATGGAAAAAAGCCAGTACCAAAAGGGTGTTCTCACAGAAAATTAGAAAGAGGTGTTCAAAGGCAAGCTAAATAAAAAGGAGGCCAAATGATCGGAAAAACATTTACAAAGTTTATCATGGACATGGGAAAAAGAGAGTAAGTATAATTATTGCAAACTATTGTGATTTCAACCATGCTTAAAACCCCTGAGAAAATTATATAATCACATAGCAACAGCAGCAGTAAGACTCCAAATATATGTGCAGTTCTGTAGTACTTTTCACCCTGTGGTCCTCAAAGCACTTTATAACAATCAAATGAGATGCAGCTCCATGATGTAAGTAAAGGCTTTAGGGGCCATTTTACCTTTAACAACACATGTTTGGAGAAGAATGGGAAATGCACTGCCTGTCTGATGGCTGCTATAACCAGTCTGGATTGAGACATTTGGGGAACCTCTCGGGTTGAAGCTGTGACTCTTGCCAGCAAATCCAGATACGTTGCTATTGGCCTTATTCTGCTTTGTATTGCAAGGAGGCACAGCCATCCCAACGCCCATGCCACAGCAAACGTTCAGTACCAGGGATTAAGATCTTTAAGCTCTGAAGAGTCTTGTTGCTTCATAGTGCTTGAGAGCTGCTGGTGGCAGGCAGGGCACAGCAATGAGGGAAATTAGGATGTCCTCATCTCTTCACTTCCAGCAGGAACACAGTTTCTTGGTCACTACATGGGGACAGCACTGTGTTAGATCCTGCCCCAATTCTCCTGTAACAACTTTCTAAGCAAAGAACAGGTACATGAACATTTATCAGCAAAAGCCTTTCACTGGCATAGAGCAGGGCTGAGCTCAGCTATGCTGAGGCCTCAGTCATGCCTGCTCTTAGAGATAAAAAAGCATAGTAAAATCTGCAACTAGCTTAGGGGACTGCTTTCTCCAAAACCAGCCTTGTTTGAGGCACACTTCACAACAGCAGCTCTTTCTCTAGGCAGGAAAAAAAATAAAAGGCAGTTGGTAACAAAGCATTGCCCCTGAAATACCTATGCTGTAAAGATATCTGCTACTGGTAGTAAAGATAGAATGGATCAGTAGCTGGAAATAGGTATCGGTGAGATTGAACTGCATTAATTAAGACAAAATTCAGAAAGCCTTGGTAGATATAATCATTGCAGCAGTCTCAGGGAGGCTGTATAATCTCAGTCACGTGTACGTTTCAAATCAGAGGTGAGATATCTTTTTAAAAGCATGCTGTTGCTTAACCATAAATTGTTGTGCCTGGGAAAGGAACCATTGAGTGGATCCAACAGTTTATGCTGGGCATTTTCAGACATTCCTTGCTGCTGTACCCCTTCTAGGGGCACCTGCTGGCAAGCCAGCCTTTTGTTAGCATTTTGCCTTAAGATAGTAGCAGCAATGACACGGTTTTCTAACTCCCAGTGGGTTGTGTTATGCTTATCAATCGAATTCTAATGATATTAAAAAAAAAAAAGAGAGAAATAAATAATTGTGGATAAAAGCAAATAAAAGTGCCGCATTTCTAATATTAGGTGATGATCCAATATTTTCTTTGTGATTTGAGAACTACTTGTTTTACAGGAGATTTCAGAAATAAAATAAACATTAATTTCCTTATTAAGAAACTCCACATTGTTGCCTTGTGAAGAAAATTGGATTTTTATGTCTAGTAAGGTTTCAATGTAGCATATCTGCTGAATGAGGCATCAGTGTAAGCAAACAGGTGGTAGCAGACTTGTTGATTTTACCATTATATATTTGTACACAATGGAGAGTGGGAGAATATCAAGAAAGTATCCTTTTAATGTCACATAATTTTCTCTTGTTGTGTCTTAGCCACTTGTCTAATCCAGTTTAACATACATATGAAATTACTGACAAAACAAAATAAACAATACCTTTTCATTTCTTTAAAGCCTAAACATGTATCTAAATTTCTTCAACTGTATCCTCTCTTGCTCATTTTTTTTATTCTTTATATCAAAGAAAATTTTTAAAAAGCGCTAGTAAGTTAGTATTTTAAAGAGGATGTGAAGATGGAATGTTGTTTTATATAAAAAAAGGAGTGAAATAATGCAGTACTCCTCCTCTTTCAAAAAACTGAAGGAAAAACCAGCCAAGTTGTTCACTGGTACTGTCTTTTATGAACTATGGCATATATTCCACTTTCTTTCTTCAAATTAGCATCTGCAGGAGTGTTAATGGTGCTGTCCTATACAGAACTTAGAGACACCATTACCCTAAACAGCATATTCCCTCAGCCAGTATGGCTGGAAACAAAAGAAGAAAAATTACCTTTATAATTATAGCCTCCCTTTTTATACTTTTCTTTCATCCCCATTACAGTGTGACTGCTGGTCTAAAGGTGTAACCTGTCCTCACTGAAAGGGATCCCCACTCCCACTGTCCCCAGTGTGTGCATTCACATTTCAGCTACGTGGCTGTAACGTATTTCTATTTTCAGTCAGCAGTTTCATACTCAAATTGCATGTGCTTAAGCTGTAACTTAACACTGAACAGCAAATTTTGAGAAACAATTGTTTTCATTCTGGCCATTAAGTTGTAAAATAGGTGAGAATGGCCCACAGCATGACAAACTTGAGGCATAATGATTCCCCAGCAATCCCCCTAAAATGATGCATAGTTAAAATCTCTGCTGCCCTTGAACATTCAAGCACGGCTCCAGAGTAGGAGTTAAGAGCTCTGGAGGTTTGGTTGCCTTTTATCTACAATTTAGGACCTCTGAAAGTTTTCTGTTCAGTTTTAAAAATTAAGGTGCCTGCACTTAAGGACCCATGCTGGAATTTGTTTTCCCTTGTAGGTACGGCAGATTTGGACATCCATGGCTGAGCCAGCTGTCCAGGCTCCTAAAGAGTCAACATCTGTCTTGAGAAGTTTAATTCTTCTGTGAATGAAGAGGGGGAGATCCTCTGGGCTTGGGGACAGCAGACTTTGTAAACATTGGAGGCAAATAAACACTTGTAGGGCTCAATCCATCTGAACTATTTTAGACCTCTGCCTTGGGATGAGGTAGCCTAGGCGCTGCCATTTTATGTCCAGTGGCTAGCTCGGTTGTTGATGTTCATACTTTCAGTATCTGCAGCCAAGGGATGCGGTGAAATTATTTATTTATTTGAGCCAAATGTCACTGTCCTCTAAATATCAACAGATCTCTGCCAAATTATCCAGTGAAAGATCCTTGAGATTCATTGAGATAAAGAGGTCTGATCACCCAGACTTTAGCAAGATTTGCAAGTGGTCTGTGTCTCTTAAAATGAGATCACTGTTGTTGGCTAGTCTTAGAAGATAACTTATCTGCCTCGTCTACAATTTTTGAAAACTCAGGAAAATGTCCTCTTGTAAAAAGAGGATTAATATGAAAAATGAACTGATATTTGTACAGTTTTTGAAAAGTCTGGTGCATTCTTGCATCTGCATCTTGCTGTTATTATTTTAAGGTGAATAATCATTTAGGGGAGTTTTGTGCCAAGCAACTTCAGTTGGTCTCAGCTATCCAAGCCCACTAGCTTACTAATGTTTCTCTTTCTTGAAGAGACCACTGAGTGTGCCCCGCTACAGCTTTTCTAGAGCATGAGTATCTCTTCTGCTTGGCCTTCGGAAGCTCCTATATATGCACACACGGAAGTACAGTAGAAGATAAATTGCCTTACCTCCTACCTTCTTCTCTGCTATGACATGGAAGCCACCAACTCTGTAGGTCACCATGGTCAGAGGTGGGAATATGCACCAAGTCAGCACATTCCTGCTCAGTAGCTCATACCCAACCCTCTCAGCTGTCCAGGTTGCTTTTAGCTATTTCTCCAGTAAAGATCTAAACTCATGTATGGAAAATGGTGACTAATTTTGAAAGGTTGGATATGACTATGAAACTGACTGGAAAGGATGAGCACAGATTGATGTCTAGAATAACTGGGCACTATCCAGACATTTTATTTAAGGTAAGGGGACAAGAAGTGAGAAGGAGACTGCTAGCTTTAAAAATTAGATGTGATGCTAAGAGGTCTGCCTTACATGCATTATTTGTGAGTACCAGACACTACCACCTTGGGAAAGCATCATAAGTGGTCTGGATAAGCTCCGGGCCTTCTTCTTGCAGGACCTAATCTGTTCAAGGTGGACACTGTAGTTAAACGCTGTGATCCAATTTTTACCCCTTCTGCATTAGAACCAGCACACTCTACTTACTGACAATAAATAAAGTAATTAAAATTTTAAAAATCTGTATCACCAATCTCTGTTATGATAGAAAAGTCTGCTATGGTATGCACATGCATAGACATATATCTGCTGGTCACTGTGTTCCTAGAACATCATCTGTTTTTTAAGCAAAGAAATTGGCTTACATGTAGATGTGTTTATACATCTTTGTTTATCTCAGTTTGTTGTAAATGCAGCATTTTTTATTCTCAAAATTATGTCCACTGGACAGAGACTTCTGCTAGAATTACTTCTTAAGTATTTTATAATGACCTCCAGAACAGTGTTAGTGTTCATCCCTTCTCTGCTACTAATATCCTACTGCACAGGGAACATTTAAGATTCTGTATGAACAGTAAAATTTTGGAATACAGTAAGAGTTAAAAAATCCACCTGACCAGTGCTTGTCTTTTCCCCTGTAACACATGACCATTCTTAATACATTTTGAGGTGGAAGGGGACTTGGTGGTTTGGGTTTGGTTTTTTTTTGGGAGGGGGAGGTTATATTTTTGGGGTAGACCAGAGAAAAACAAAGATGTCTTAACAGGGACTCCAAGTACTTTCGTGGCTTTATACGGATCATGTAAAATACATTGGTCAGGGTAACACACTCTACCCATTGCTGTCTGGAAGATTTGCAAGCATGGTACACACACTACAGAATGCTGTCTCTGTGCTGATATTTGTAATGATAACACACTGATGCTCAAATTACACTGTGTTCTGGTTGCTGCCTTCTGTCTTGCCCTTTCTTACAAGCAGCCTAGAGGCAGGACTTCCATATGCATTTGTAAAGCATCTATAGCTGCAAACATTAATAAGAGTTATCACTTAGGAGCAGTTACTTACACTTTGTTTAATCTCTAATGGATTCTTCTAAATATTTACAGTAGAACAGTTGTCAGAACAAATGCTGGACATTACTGGCAACTTCCCAGCAGCCAAAAAGGAGAGAAAAAAGAGGGACGAGAGAAGAGAGAAGCGGGAAGAGGGAAGAGAGAAGAACCTACTTGTTGCATTCTTCTGTGGGGTTTTTGTGAGACAGGTTCTGCATTATGTAACTTGGTGGCACAGAGCAGGAACGGTCCAGAGGATTGTGCACACCCCACAATCCAGTTGTGCTTTGGTCATGTAAAACTGTCTCTATTCTTGTTTATCTTGAGGGAAATGACTGACTGTTTGCTTTGCAGACACTGAAGTAAATAAACTGTATGAAAGGCCCGTGGCTGCTACAAGAGGTGGAGGAGTTCCAAATTGTTTGGGGATGCCAGCATAGCACCCACTGTGCTCTTGGACAATCTCTTGGCTGGTGGATCTGGAACCTGCAGTATTTCCCTGTTGTTGTGGCTCCCTGGCGCAGGCTGATATGGACTTTAAAATAAATAAAGTCAATCCTGTGAGGCTGAAAGAAAGTCCTTGGTGGGCTTCATCTCCTCAGCCTCTGAAGATACCTTGGCTCTGATGAGAATGGGGTGTGAGAAGAAGGTGTGGAGGAAGAACAAGAGGATGGGCAGCAGTAGGAGCCTGTGGCTACTGTGAGGGACCTACATGCCAGCAGCAGCTGGCTAGCAGATCGCCCACCAGGCTGTCCAGCTGTGTCCAGCAAGTGGGATCTTGGGCAGGCAGGAGGAGGGGATGGTGGCTGCATTGCTGCTTTACAGCTGGCAGAAGTGCTGGTACATGGGAGGGGGACCTGAGACACGAGGCACTTGTGTGCCTCGCAATACCCCACTGTGACACAGCAGGTCTGTACTTACACAAAAAGGCACCAAGGATTGTTGTCTTTCTTTGGAAAAATTTCTATTGACTTGAAAATGAGAGCCTTGCATGAATAAGAATCTATAAATTTACCAGATATGTAAGTTTTCTGTAGCATTTGCTATTTTAAGGGCCTGTCCTAATTTTGAGATGTGTGTGTGTGTCTGTGTGTGTGTGTGTGAATGCATGTGTGAGAGGGAGAGAACTCTCACTGCCTACAACTGTTCTGCCAAGATAAACTTTGGAGCATTTTATAAATTAACTCTGCTCTATGTGTTTATTTTTCTTTTGGAGATTCTAAAAAGAGACTGTTCAACCCATCTTATTAGGGGCAGCACATTTTTTTAAAGAGAAAAATAAGTTCCTACTCTGCACTGGAAAGTATTTGCTATTTTCAGCGAAAAGTATTCTTTCCTTCTGACCTGGCATATTAGATAAGATTTATATTTCTGACCTGACATTAGGTAGTTAAGATTTATTCTTCTATATTAACTTTACTGAGCTTGCAAGCTATTCATTTACCGCATAGGGAATATATTTATGGCAGAAGCAAAGAAAGTTCACTACAAAGTAGTAAAATATGTTATTAGGAGTGTCCCATAGACTGATGAAAATTGTGAGTACCCTTGCAGCTGGCTCCCTTCTGACTCTTTTTTCCTTCTTTGTTATTTCAACTTTAAAACTTGAATTTG
>NW_024582091.1:33324327-33341073 GCF_017639235.1 Corvus kubaryi | reverse complement strand
CAGATGATTCTAATATATCCACGTATATGTACATACATTTATGCTGTGATTGAGAGGTGCGGGAAAGGGGATAACAAGTGACTTGAATTCTCTCTGTGTTCTTCTGGCAATGACCCAGGCATAAGTAACATTGGACATCACTCTCCTGCCAATATAAATCAGGAGGAACTCCGCCGGGGTATAAAGCTGCTGTGTGAGTGAGCGCTGAATCAGATCTGGAGCTTTTCTCTATCCAAAGGTGTGGACCCAGGCAATCTGTTAATGTCCAATTGACTTAAAGAGGGGAACCGCAGACTATGATGGAAACCTGGAAGCACTTCAAGCCTCTATAGGCAGAAGGTTGGAAAGTTAGAGGCCTCCTATTGAAATCAGTGGCAAAACCTCCCATTAACTTCAATAGGAAAAGAATCAGGTCCTAGAAATGTCTGGAAGCCAGAGAACTGCATGGCTCAAGAAAAAGGTAATAGGAGCTGATGACTTTCACCAATAAATCACCAATGCAAACCTGGCCATGCTTGGTTTAGACTCAAAATTGCTTTCATCTGATGTTTGTTTGAAACTTTTTCATTGTAAAACCTTCAAGAAGAACTGGCAGTTGTGAGAGCTGTCTCAACACGAGGCCGACGGCTGGATGGGGTGCGGTACCTCCTCTGACCCTGCGTCATGGGAGGGAGTCCATCTTAAAGAAAAGCAAGAAGCACTGGCCAGCCTGTAGAGACAGCAGTGCTTGCACTCTGCTGTGAACCAGAGGATTTTTATTTCAGAAATTGTCAGACTAACTCTGTAAATCCACTTAGACTGAATATATTGGGGGAGGGGGGTTATGGCTCCACAGCAAGCCAAGAGGAGGAGTAGATATTTCCATCTGTGGACATTATTCAACTCCTGTCACAAGAGAGAATAGAGATGTGCAGAGCTTTATTGAGGAATTAAATGTGTTGGAGAAAGGGCTTGGCATAGGGAAAGTTAGGACCATTAGACATTACAAAAGCTGAGAATTGCTTAGAGAGTGCAGTGAGCAAAGCTGCACATTGCAGTTCAGCTGAGGAACTCTGCTGCCCATCCTGTCTGCAGCTAAGGAGGATGATTTTGTAAGCTGTACTCAGTTGATGTCAGTTGCCCTGCTACACATCTTGACAATCCCTGATAAAGTGGTGGGGAAAATCACAACATTATGGAGGGGGGCTTTCCTCCCCTCACAGTATTTTTACAAACAGTACATTTTTTCTGCTGGTCCCTGAAGGGGAGAGCAGTAGACAAACTGGGTGAATAATTTGGTATCTGTGCTTGGTCAAACAGCCATAGACTTGTTTCCTGCCAGCTAACGCCTTCAGAATAGTTCACCACTTTACAAACTCCACACTTGACATTCTTGTATTTGATAAGACCTCAGGGCTACATTCTCTATTATTCTATGCAAATCTTCCCATCCTTCCTTACGTCTGACATAGGCTCCAAGGATTCACATCTTTCTGTATATGCAGAGATTCATGGCTTGTTTTTACAATTTGTCTTTGTAAATCAAAGAAGTTGTTCACTGCTTCTTTTCTCTCACCAAGAAACCCACTGCTATCATCAAGTCATCACACCACAGCTCAAGGGCGTTCTTTCTCTTTCCACCATTTCTCCCCAAAACCCTGGTCTCAGAACATTAAGTTGCAAAAATCTGTGGCTTGGCATCGAAACGGAAAAGTATGCCGAGGAAGAAACTTGCTTGTAGGTACAAACAGGGGAGTGAGGGTGAGGCAACACTAAAGACATGTTTCTTTGGGGTTACACTAAGGAAGAACAGAAATTGCTAAGACTATGAGAAAATAAATATTTTAAAATTTGATTTGACAAAAGGCACATTATTGTACACCCTTTATGTTTGGTACATGATCACATGTGAATTCTGGCATGTCTGTTCTGGTTCAATGCATTCACCTGCTAGTTCTTACTTCCAGTAGGCTTGGGTTGGATTCAGGTGTTGCACGATTGTGAGGAGGACATGGATCATGCCTGTATTAAATCTGGCAGGCTAATGGAGCTGATCTAGACTTATTACTTCTTCTACCACTTGCCACTTCAGAAAATGCAACATTTTGGGTCTATTCCTGTGCTCACTTATTTAGCTAGTCTGGTCTGGTGCATGTTCTCACTCTGTGAATTACGTCAGGCACTACTTCGAGAATTAGTGCTCAAGTTCAATATCTGTAGGAAGAGAGGGAAGGCAGGGAAGGAAAATACTCAGGAATACACAGTGCTGGGCAGGGTGAATAAGTACAGCATGGGGAAAGCCGTAAAAGTATCCCTCCTACAATTTTAAGTGGCAAATTGCAGCTGTTCTCTGACAAGACAGTGGAATACCTTCATGTCCTGTACCAGCAACTCACAAAGAGAATTGCAGACTGCATTTCTGCTCCTCTTGGTGATTTGCAACAAAAAACTCCCACTTATCATGATTTTTTTAGTAGCCTGTATAAACATTTAGGCTGGATTCTGTGCACATACAAATTTTACGCTGGCAGGGCTCTGTGAGATATTTGCTTCCCAACATGAGTTGTAACTAGAAGCAGAATCAGTCCCTTAGCCTTTATGACATGTTTATTCTGCCTAAACCATCTCCCATTACAAGCAATGCAGAGACTTTAATTGAAAACCTCGGGTTAGTATGGCATGTGTCTTATGATTGGGACATTTCTGTCTGCTGATAAATAGAGGAATATTGTCTTTCCTTGCACATGCAGAGACGCAGTTACAGAAATGCACCCATATGCCTGGTCAAACCCCAGGAACATTAGCAGCAGTGCTGCTGCCTTGTCACAGCGGCAAGGAAGGACTCTATTTCACTGGCACCACCAATTTTCCCTGCCCAGAGCACAACCTATGGAGCAATGCCTTCCTTCCAAGTGGCCAAGTAAATTCCCAGCCTAGTGATACAGGTCATTTGAAAAGCAAGGAAAGTTTCAGAACCAAAAAGGGAAGGGTCCATATAACTTTCTGGTACAGTTTTAAACACGCTGAGCTCATCAGAAAGAAAAGAGGGTCCCCTACCAGGCTTCTCAGGAAATTTTTTTTGTTATTTTTTAATTCAGCATTTGGTTTGACCTGCATAAAAATAATTGTTTTGCTTTCCATGACCAAACAGATTATAAGAACAGCGGGAGAAGAGATGGAGTTTTCAAACAAACCAAAGGACTCCACGTGGAGTCAACTTCTATCTGAGGTTATCAGCATGCATTTCATCTATATTTTAAGACAATTGCAAAGTGAAAATAATTTAATTCTTGCTTGTGTTGATGTGAACTTTCGTGTATGTGTGTGAATGTGTATATACAGACATAGATATTAATGTGTAGGGGAGAAGGAAGAAATCACAATGCATGAGCATGAGTTTTTCCAATTCTAGGACAACAGCTGTAGGGTCAGGAGGTTCCAACGAATTAACTATATAAGCCAGAGAAAGTTTATGTAGGAGTCAGGGAATATGAGATGGAAGATTCTACTTCTGAGTAAACTCTCTTATATGCAGTACTGCAATTTCTGTGACTGATCTCTTTTGAACAAGATGTGTCCAAGGTCTCTGCATACTTCCAGATGAAAAACACAGGCCCTTTTTCCTTTTCCCAGAAGTAACCACAGCCAGTCATGGAACCAGACTAGAAGGCTCAAACAGCAAGTTCCATAGATGAATAACTTACTTTTCAAGAAATTATGCAAGGTTTCAGAAAGGAATATGGATTGACTTTCATAATGGTTGGTGTTCTTTTAGTGGTAGTTATGGTTAGAATCCTCCTCTCTCACATAATCAAGGAAGCATGGAAATACAAGAGAAGGCTGCTCTTTTGATTAATCTATTTTATCTGGACTCAGATGTGATTTATCCTGAGGGAGAAATGAACAGCTCTGCTCACTGAGTAGCTGGAAATGATGTGATTTCAGAAAGGTTATTAGCACCCTGTCCTTATCTTGAAAGGGTACAGTTCACAGTTTCCTTTGTGGCCAGCCAGATCCTGGTAATGAGTAGTAAGATCCCCCCACGCTGGTCACTCCCCACCCAGTGCTTCTAATCTCCATAAAGCTTGGGAAGACTTGTGGTTATCAGAGTATCCAGGTACAATATGTAGATACCTTATAAATGAAAGCCTATTTGAAACCTCCTCCATGATTTTCACCTTTCATAGAGTGATTGAGACCACACAGCCACAATATATGTCACCACTTGTTAGATTATTTGCTCAGATATACTTAACTCAGAGGCAGTAATGTGACAGCTTGCTTGTTCTAAGACATATTTTAGAAAGAAGCTGGGGCTTTAGAGCAGGAGTAGTGTCTTAGTTAATCACTCAGATGAAAGAACATGGTATCCAGTCATGGAAGAGAATAAGCACTTTCAAATCATGTTGATTTTGTAGGTTTTTAGCAGAAACAAATTATGCAAATGGAGAAAAAAACCAACAATTTTATCCATAATCTGTCTAGGGGAACTTGTTTTTATGTTTACCTGTTCCTCAAAATGACTTTGGTCTATTCTTCAGAAATAATGTATGACCTTAGCAGCCATGAAGATGTCCTTTTGCTGACATTCACTCGAAATTGAATCCTACTGACAGATTTTCACACCTCTGAAACTTCCCCTCAATTAGTAGCTTAAAAAGCACATTTAAATAGTTTCATTCCTGAAGTCGGGGCCTTGGTCTTAAAAATACTTGTCTAGGACATAGCACAAGTTATAAATTCTACACGCTCATACAGAATTCTACTTTCCCTTTTAATACTCCCTCAACTCTGAAACTTGTCAATTGCCTAACTCTTCATAAAACATAAACACAAGAGACAAATGTGTGACTTCATTTTGGACTGCAAAACAGAAACTGTTGTGGGTTGGTTTTTTTGGGTTTTTTTGCAAAACACAAAATCATGTCATTTATTTGCCTTCCAGGCCTTCAGGATCTTGTCTATTAGACATCTGCGGCCAGCGTGCCCAGCACAAGGAGGTCTCATCTCAGCTGATTATTTTTAGTTCTGTGTTATACTAAAACTTTCTGGAATCTTCATCCATCCCCATGTGTTGGAGAAATATTTGCACTTAACATCTTCTGACTCCCATGTTGAATCAACAGCCTTTGCTCCCACTTTTGTATTTTGGAGGGCTAGTTCTTCACTCGGCAGTAACATCAAGTAAAATAACACCAGCAACTCATTATTCAGTGGCATAGAAAAAAGTGAAATTAATTATGAATATTCTATGAAAAGGAAATAAGTTTATGAAACACTTGCTGATTACACTGGTTTGTGTAATCTTCATGAATAAGCAATGCAATAATGCTGGGCAAGTGTGCGTGGGAGGCACACTCTGGAGAAACTGGCTGTTTTCCTCTCTCTGACCAGTTAAGCTGTTATGATAAAAAGTGTCGTTGCTAAAGAAACCTGTAATAAATCCTGTTGGGAGTATTGCATGTGCTGATAACATACATAAACTTTGTAAACATATTAAAGTGTCAGGCTTTAGTAGCTCTGGTTCATGTGGATATTCATAAAAGTTTTTCAAAAAACGCAATGGAAATCTTGTTCCACCAGCTGGTTGCTCCTACGATTCTGGTTCACGTGAGAACCTTGTCTTCCTTCCCCTTGAAACAGAGCCTTACTCTGTAGGGAAGCTGAGTTAAAATATCTCAAGCCCTACCTCTGCTGTAACTATCACCAGGGAAGCCGTGTAGGCAGGGAGTTATTTGGGAAGAAGTGGGGTGGATGAGCTGGTGCTTGGTAAAGGATTTCTGATGTTCGGAACATCCCTGCTTTGTGTCATGATGTCCTCCATTGACACCTCCATCAAAGAACAGTTGGCAGCTCTCAGCAAGATATTTCAGTTGCCTTTTAATAGGTGAGAAGAGTTGGGTGCCTACAAAAGGGACAAAACCCAGTTCCCACGCTGAACAAAGGAGTCTCAACCTAGTCTGAAAAGATGAGGTCAGAAACTATCAAATCCTGGATGTCCAGGGCATTTAGGTGCCCTGGCACTACTACACAGCACTGCAAACCAGTATGTTCTTCAACAAAAGAAAGGAGAACTCGCTCTTTTCTTTCGAAACACACCAAGAAGGGAGCGGCAGCCTTGTTGCCTCTTAATGTATCCAAAAACTTAGCTGCTAAAATATTTGGCCAGGAACTGAAAAATTAAGCTAAATTAATTCTTCCATATAGCATGACTCTAGCCTATCTGTGTTGACATGCTCTAATAAACTGAGGTTTCTTCACCTGGATTTGCATGTAATCTCGGGTCGTTGCTCCCAGCAATTTTAGTTTGCACAGGAAAGGCAAGGGCTTGAGGGCTGGGTACGGTGCAGGAACACATGTGACTGTATTCCAATGTCAGTAAGCAATAATCTGCAATATTGTGTGCTCCGTGTGGAGGAACTTTGCATTGATATACTTATTATTTGTCACAATTTATTCATTGCATTTTTTTTACACAGGGTTTCTTTAAGAGAGAATCTCAGTCTCTGCATGGAGGGACCTGAGCTCAGATAGATGTTCAATGCCAGTAAGATGAAACATCATGTTAGAAATGACAAAGTATCTGAGAAATGTCCATGTGTCAAGGGTGAGGTGGAAATTAAGCATCATTGAAGGTGAGGGACTCATATTTTAATCCTGTCCCAGACACACCTTAGGCACCTCATGTCCTGTTCTTGGAAGTGAGCCTGTGTTTGCCCTTGCACTTTACAGGAAGCCACAGGAATCACACATCGTTACTATCCCAACATCTATCAATGACCTCCTGTTTCATTTTACAGTGCCCCAAAATATTCTTTACCCTGCAGAAAATATCAAAAGTCTGAAATCCCATCTAGGACCTTGCAACTTTAAACACAAAACCTGTCAGGATGTAAAATTGAAGCTTGAAAGGATAAAGTTTATAGCAGCACTACCAGAACTTGGTGTAAACCTGTGGTTTGGGGTTTTACTTTTATTTAGAAGTATTACTATAAGCATTCCTTTATGTTGCTCCCCCTAATTATTCTGGTGTGTGGAGCCAAAATACCAGTGCAAGGCTGGGGTGCTGCTTGGAGCTGGCAGGAGCTCGGTGCCCCTGCCACAACCAAAGGCTCTCTGAGTTCAGCTCTGGTCCCCATAGATGAGTTCTTGCCTAGGAGCACTGGAGCGAGATGTGTTTTGTGGCTCCTTTGCTTCAGTGGCTGCTATGTTTGATCGCAGGAGTAAATAACACTAACATTTTAAAATGCAAGGTCGATAGCTCATAATCGAGAAATTGAAACACACAAAAAAGTTTATTAGTCAGCTGTCGTACAACTGTAGTACAATCGTTCCTTCTCAAGTAGCATTGCTCATCGCACTGCTCGGAACTAGCAACAAAAACAAGGTTAAAGTACTCATTAATAAAATCTGTTAGATTTTATTATGACAAAGCATCTAATTGTAATCATTCTGCTGTCACCAAAAACTCAGTTATTCAATTATTTAAAAAAAAGTTGTAGCTCTCATCTTTTTTTTTTTTTTTTTGACAGCCATAGCAGGTTTTGCATGAATAAATGTTCTCTGAGTACTTTTTTCTGAAGCGTTGTTTGTGGTAATAGCAGACAGACAGACTTTTGTATAAAAATGTACATGGTTTCAGCTGCCTTTTGTCATCTGATAAGATTGCTTTGTTCAGAATTATTTTGGCAAAAAAATTAGCAAAGTGATTTTGAGTAGTTCAGACTCCAAAATTAGAAGTGAGACAAAAATATTATTTTTTATTAGCTTTTATATCTCCTCCACCAAGCTTTCACAACTTTTAATTTAATTTCAAGCAAAAGGGACAATCTACTGCAGGGGAAAAATCATTCTTAATAACATTCATAGTTTTAATGGAGAAGTGTAGCTAGTAGTGACTGTCTGTAAATGATTGGCTATGAAATGACAGACAGCTTGTTAATGTTAGCGATAAAGTGCAGTGCTCAAGCCAGCACACTTGCTTTACAGACCAGAAAGTAAAATGAGCATGCTAAGCAAGAGAAACAATGAGTAAGTCTGATTTTTGAGTTCTAGCTCAGATTTTATCAGGTATAACTTCCATTGTCTCCAGTGAAAAATTTATTGCAAGAAGAAACAGCAGAATGGGGATTGGCAAAGGCTTGATACACTAAGGGCAAAGCTCAAAAGAAGAAATTAGTCTCGGTTAACTTGTTTGGCTTCAGTTGGCTCAATAGGTGGAAGTAGTAAAGTAGTTGTACTTTTCATATGATTAAGAAAGAGATTGCCTCCCAAACAGGTAATATATCACAGTTTTGAAAGGTACAAGGCATTGTTTTATCCTCTTTAGGGGCTGTACATATTTGAATCATGCAATTTTACAAGTATTTTAATGCAGCATTTCTTCCAAACTCAAAATGTATCCTGAGGTCCTACAGGAAAAAGCTCACTCCAGCTCCAGCCAAGTCCATAGTACCTTCTCCACTGAAAGCAAAGTAGGCAGGTTCAAGCTCTAAAACCATCTCACTAATAATAGTAGTATTTTATTCTGTCTGCAGAGACAAATAGGACTTTTAATGTATTTTCAGGTGTACCATCCTACATCAATGTCTTTGAGAAGTTGTGGTAATACGTGTTTTTAAAGTCTAACATGAATTTTATATAGTATAAGAAATGTCTTCAGTAGGTGATAGAAAAAGAAATTGAAATTATCACCCTTTCAGATGTCAGGTATGAAATGGGAACTGGTCAGTAAAGCCCTTTAGTCTCCTGGGATAACAACACTTATCATTCCACATATGCTGGTATGATCAGGTACAGATTTACATACACATAGAGTTATTAAAAAAAATAACAACACAAGCAGTCTATCCCTATCACGCTTCTAAATCTTTCAGGGATGGGTAATGATTTTCTGATATTTAATTTTTTAGATATCACTACAATGAGATATGTTCACAGCTTACGACAACACGATGGAACAGAAGCTTCTGCTTCTGAGGACTACAATAGGAATTTTACTGTCTATTTTTAAATGAACAGATTCTCACCCAAAAATGAGAGATATAGCTTCATTGCAAAAAAAGAGACCCTCTTGTCACCAGCTAAATATCTACACACAACAATGCTAATATGAGGACATCACAGAAAAAAATTATCAGCAGCATTCAAACACTTTGAAAGAGAACTAACAGTAATTCAGTCCTGCCCAAGGGGGGGCTGCTTGATGGCTGCTTGCTTGGCTAACTTCTGCTTTAAACTGTTGCACTGAGATACAAAATTATTTATATTTTTAGAAATTGGTAACAACATCTATATTACATACCAACTCTGTAGTACTGCCATCTGTGACATGCCAACCCTAAACATACATATATATATATATATATATATATAGGTGGTGAACTGTTAAAAGTATTGCTTCTAAAATGAAGCGTTATTTTAACTAATAATGTAATTCTTCTTTTCTTGCTGACATTCTACCTCAATGTGAATTACACCCTGCACAAACAAGAGTATAAAAAGACTGAAGATATAATTTCACCAGTTGGTGTTTTGTCAGTATTTTCCTGATTTGTTTTAATTTATATAGCTATGTTTACAAATGGGCTGTTACACACCTCCCTAATTTTGAGTTTGTAAGTAGCTGAATGCAAACCAGAGATGCAGAGTGTTTGCAGACTGGAGCCCTCCACTACTAATTGTGACCAGAAGCACATTCTGGAAGATCTGTAGTCCCACATCAGCAAGAGGACTGGACAGAAGAGCAATGGAAGGGAGACAGGAAGGAAGAAAGGAAGGAGGGAAGGAAGGAAGGAGGGAAGGAAAGGAAGGAAGGGAAGGGAAGGGAAGGGAAGGGAAGGGAAGGGAAGGGAAGGGAAGGGAAGGGAAGGGAAGGGAAGGGAAGGGAAGGGAAGGGAAGGAAGGAAGGAAGGAAGGAAGGAAGGCCGGGTAGCCTGAACAGGCTGTTATAGTGAAAGTAGGGAAAGGCAGGAGAAAATTTGAAAATTTTATGGGCTACCAATAATCATGGGAGCTCTACATCCAAACTGCACTTCCACAAAGTCATACAGGTTATTTTTGTCACAAATGTAGGAGTGAAGTAGAGATACGGAATTTTCTATCACCTTGCTTATTCTAGATTTCCAAATTTAGTCCATGGCTCGCTGCTAGTCCACAGGGTCATGGCAAATGGTCTGCCAGGCATCTACAGACCCACAGCAAATAATATTTCATTTCTGTCCATTAGAAGGTCAGTAAGAGATGTACATAACTGTCAGTACTAAGTTTTGGGAGTTGGTAGTGGCCTGCAGAGCCAAAATATTTTGGAACTATTGACTTAATCCTCCTTTTTTCTAAGCAAACTGCAGTCACTGGCCAATACATAGAAATTCTTACTTATTGGTATGCTAGTCTATATTCAGCTGCATATTACTCTGTCTTGTAAGACTCAAACAAGCAACTTCGTTAATCTTAATTGTTCTTATCAGAATAAAACCCCAAATTTCTCTGCTAACTGTATGTTTGCTTTCAAACTTTTACTGATTGTGTTCCGTGTCTAATTCTGGACCCGAACATCAGTCTGCACTTTGTTGTTGACTTCAGAGGAGTTTTATCTCTCCACAGCCAACTATATCTTTACTACTGATCATGGGACAGAAATTTAGGATTCTCCAACTAAAAACTTCAGTAGGAGTTTGGAGAGCAAAAGGATTGCAAACTAAATGTTCCTCACAGAAAGGATTACTTTGGCAATAGGTACAAAATAAGTAATGCTTCAGGACCAGATCCTTCTGATGGGGTAATTTAACAAACAAACTTCAATTTATACCAGCTGAGGGTCTGGCATGGCATATTCTGAATTAGTCAGTTCAGATTATGTAGTCTTTTTATGTTTAAATATGTAAGTCTACAATATAATACATGGAATGGAGGACTCTGATAGTAAACAAAATGAAGTAACATGGACTCACTGACTTCTTGATGGGAAGTTATTTGTACTATATTTAAAAATAAGCAGGTTAAAGAGAAATTTAAAAACACTTCCCTAGAAATGTGCCTATGATTTATGATTAAAGGAGACTATCTGAGCAAAAGAAACAGAAATCCAGGGAAAGTCTTGGACATAGTAGATGAATTTGACAGGTGTCTTCTTTATCTGCACACTGTAATTTATTTCAAGATGCACTCTTTACTAACAGCGATTCATAGGTTTTTAAAGCCAAAGTGATTAGTGCAAGTGACCGTAACCACTTTTATAATAACTTTCATAAACACTCACTCTCTAATTTTTTGCTTCAAGCCAAGTAACCACTGTTTATGCCAAATCATGTTTTACAACCAGCTGGATTTGAAGACCTCGGCCAGTAGACGATGTATAGCACGTCCAGGTGAGGTGTTCTGAAAGGCTTTTTGACTTCACTGCCAAAATAACAAGCCAGATTTCCATTCTGACTCTCCAGCTGTGATTTTCCACACACTTGTTCTGCTGTGAATTTATCTTAACTCTTGCATTTTAACCATAAAACTTTGAGCAAGTGCTCGATACCTTCTCCACGGTGTACCAACCAGCTAAATATTCGCGGCCAACACTTCCGCCTCTATTTCCCGAAAGTTACCCTGCTCTGCCGGTTGTCTGAGGACGATCGAGGTGGGACGGCCTTCGCCTGGAGAGTACACCGCGTCTGTCCCGACGCTTGCAGCGCTGAGCGGCCGGGGGCAGGAGGCAGACCTGCCTTGTCCCGCCCAAAGTGGGGCAGCTCCCGGGCCGGGCCGGGCCGGGCCGGGCCGAGCCGTGCGACGCGAGCTGAGCACCTGCAGCCGCGGGCTGCCCGCCGCGGCACGGGACAGCAGAGGTCGCCGCCGGCCCGGCGCTGGCCCGGCGCTGGCCCGGCGCGCCGCGCACCAGGTGCCGGAGCAAGTCCGGGCGGAGGGGGCCCCGCTCCGCGACCCTCGCCCCGCGGGCGTTCCTGCCCCCCGAGCCCTGCCGTGCCCCCAGCCCGGGGCTGAACCTCTGCCGCGCCCGCCGGGGTACCGCTAGGGCTGGGGGTGGGGGGCAGCCGCAGCTTGCGGGCCCGCGGTCGCCAGGGGTTAAAGGAGCGGGTGGGAAGTGATGGAGGCTGCGGAGCCCTCCCTTGCCAAGGATAATAAATCGGATGCCCTGACATGTTTTACTTAGCCCTTAGTGCTCCCTCGCTGCGAGGCCGTGGGGATCGGAGGGCTGGAGCCCCGGTCTCTCTCGTCCTCAGCTCCGCTTTAGGGGCACTTTAGGTGAATCAAACCTTGTTTGCAGGAGGCAAACCATACAAAGGAGGCTTTCAAGGGCCAGCAGTGCCAAGCAGGGCAAGGGAGCGAAGGCTGAGCAGGAGAAAATTAAAATAATACTACCTCCCCTCCCTGAGGAAGTAACTCAGTTACTTCTTGCTGATTAAACGCAGACTGCTGTGTTTTATGACATTTCCTCGGTGTCTGCAGCTGTCAGGGAGAGCGGACAGGCACGAGCAGCCCCTCCGCGGTAGGTGCGCAGAAAATTCCTCCTCCCCAGAAACAGCGGCGGGTCCGATGCAGGCGGGGTGGCGAGGCCGGGTCGGGGGCGCGTCCCGGCGGCCCCTGCTGCCTCATCCCGCCTCATCCACGGCTCCCTGCGGCAGGGTCACGGCAGAGCTCCGACCGGCGGCACTGCCGGGGGTGTCACCGCGGATTCGAGCCCACGCCGCACCCTGACGCCGGAGCGGGAGCCCACCTGCCCGTGGCAGCGCCCCACGACCTGGACAGCGACTTTCCAAGGGGGCGACTCGCTGCTGCTTCCCTGTTCTTTCCTTCCCGATGACGGGGGGCTCTCTCTTCCTCTGGGCGACAGCTCCCAGGGAGCTTCTGCCAGCACCCTGGGTACTGCCCCTCGCACCCAGGCCCCCGCCTGCCTCCTGCCTCTGCCCCGAATCCAGGCGGAGATGGACAGGGGCCGGTTAAATCAGAAGGGAAGAACTCGCATCATCCCATGGGATTAAAATTTTAAAAATTTAAAAATTCAGGAGCCACAGTCCCAGGACAGTGGTGATGGGTGACTAGTGGCGAGCGGAGGCTAAAAGCCAACGGGCCGGACAGAGCCGCGACACCCCAGCCTCTCTCCGCATCGCCGGGCGCCAGGCTTAACCTAGAGCGATAATCTGTACTGCCCGTTCTTGGGAAGGGGGCTCCTTGACCGGGATGAAGAAAAGCATTTAGGGCATACCCGCAAAAAGTTACCTGTCGTGTCTTCTCCCTTTCCCTTCAGAAAGAGGAAAGACCTAAGAAAGGACGTTCCCTTTTACCAGACATTAAAATGTAAAGCACCAGACGCAGGTCTTCTCAGAGCCCGCGCTGCTCATCCCGGTGAGGTGAGAAAGAAGAGCAGAGATAGGTCAAAAATCGCCTTCATCCCTCCAACTGAATGAAACTGCCTGCAAATCTGCTCAGCCGCGCCGCTGACGCGGGATTTAGTTCCCAGCGCACTCGCCTGGGCACCGGGGACACGGAACCCCCCGGACAGGTGAACAGCACAACGAGAGGAAGCAGAAGTTATCAAAGTATAGATCTCTTCGCACTTACTTCTTCCCTGTCGCCGTACCCTGGAGGCGTGCTGGCTGCCAATGTATTCCATAAAGTTCAAAGTGATGAAAAACCAAGAAATCAGTCGCAATTGCATAGTAACCCTTTGAGAGTTCGACTTCTCCTTTTCGTCCTTTTTTTCTTTCCTTAAAAAAAGAAATAATAAACCGGGGTGGTAGGCGGCAAGGGATGAACACAGCAGCAGAAATACCTGCACTGAGATCCAAAGCTGGGCTTGGCCGGCTTGATGGCTTTTGCCTTTTTTTTCCTTTTTTTTTTTTCTTCCTTTTTTTTTTTTTTTTTTTTCCTTTCCCCCCCTTCGCTTTTCCTATTGCACTTTCCAGCAGTCTGCCCCGCTACCTGCCGCAAACCTCAGAGGGGAGTCAGCAGCGGAGAGGAGCCGAGCAGCCGCCGCCGGGGTCCATGCCGGGCCGGTGGCCGGCAGCATGTTGTGAGGGTGCCGGGGTGCGTGCGGCTGTGCGCGCCCGTGTGTGCGCCGGGCGGGCGAGGTGCCGACAGGACGGATGGATGGATGGCGGTGGGAGAGGAGTGTGCGAGGGCGGGAGCGGCGGGGGGGCAGAGGGAGGACCCAGCCCCGCCGCCGCCGCTCCGGAGCAGCCGCGCTCTGCGCCGCGGGCACCGCCAGCCGCCGGGCGCAGGTGGGCCGGGCCCCCCCGGCTCTCCCGCCCGCCGACCAGGAGCCCCCGGGCTTCATGCGGGAGCTGCTCCTGAGCGGTGCCCCGGGGGAGAGGCCCCGGGGCGGGGAGGGCCGGGAGGAGGCGCGCCCCAGCGCCCCGGCACGGCGGGGGGAGGCTCCCCGCGCCCGGCCGAGCCCCCTCGGGGCATCGACGCCCGAGCATCCTCCGGCAGCGGGGCCCGAGGGCGGCGGGGCTCTGCAGCCTCGCTGGCAGCTCCCCACCCCCGCCCCCGAAGGTCTCCGCTCGCCTCCCCTCCGCCGCCGGCCTTCCCGGGGTCTCCGCGGAGCTGCCGCTGCCCCCGGCACCCCGGCCCCTCCGTGGGGAGGGACGCCCCCACTCGCCGGGGGGACGGGGCGGGGTGCTCAGCCCCTTCCCTGCGGAGGGGAACGCAGCGCGGGACTCTCTCTTCTCCGAATTTGCCCCTTACATCCTGGCTCGCAGTGGACATGGGGAGATGCGAGTGGGGCTGTGAGGGGTCTCCAGCCTCTCGGGATTTTCTCCCCTGTGACCTTTCCCCACTGGACAGGGGTTTTCCGGGATGGCTTCTCCGGCGGGACGGGACAGAGCAAACCCTCGTGTCCTGCCGGGGCCGGAGACCGTACCCACAGCCGGCTGGCGGCAGGCGAGACACGGGGCTGGCCCCGGGCTGGGGTCGAGCGGAGCCGTGAGCCCGGGGGTGAGCACAGCAGCCTCTCGCCCGTGCCGCCGGGACCCTCAGCAGAGCGCCGGCAGCAAGGGCACAGCTCTGCTGCACCTCGGCAAAGCGAGGCCGCCTGTTTGACAGAAGGGTATCCCGTTTCTTTTCTTCGGCAAGGGTTTCCTTTTGGGGTGAAGGGGAAGGCTACAAAGGGAGTGGTGAGGTTGATTCGAGGTAAAACTGGGGAATTCACTGAGCCCTTTCTTGCTTGCCTTCTTATCTCAGTGCCTATCGCTGGGATGAGAGAGCGAACCGTGTAAACCGGCGCTGATCGCATCAAGAACCTCAATGGTGTGAGGCGAGGCCACTCTTATTTGTAACTGTTTTCCCCACTCTCTCCCCCCGCTGTCCCTCTCAGAGCTGTTAAATATCGGTACCATAAAATGTGGGGGATTTAAAGGTCTGTGGGAGGCTCCTTTTGAAAAGGACTCTGGGGAAAGTCTTTCTAATCCAGGATACTTGAGCCGGACGGGGTGGGATTGCCAGAGAGGCATAAAATAAAAATCATTCAGCAGACAAAACTAGGGGCTACCCTGACATGTAGAAAGTGCATTTGTCTCGATGTTTTATTTTGTTGGAGATTGAAACTTCTTGTGTGCTAGTGTGTGTGTATAAATATCTGAGCAAGCCAGGCGAGTGGCATAAATAAACAAGGCTGTGGAGAAAGGATGGGACATGTATGTGAGCCAACCTGCAGCTAGCCAGCAAACTCACTTGAGCAGCATAAGCACCAGTGGGCAGAGAAAGCATGTCAAAAAATAAACGCTTCGCGAGAAACATAAGGAAAACATTAAACAAATGGGGAGTGCACTCCCTCTCCTTGCCCTGACAAAGCACAACCGAGAATCTCTGCTCACTGTCTCTCCAGCCTCTTCGCTTCCCTGTGTCCCTGCTACAGCAGAGGCGCGTGGGGCAGATGTGTTGGGAGACAGTCCTGGAGCCTGCACGGGTCACCCAAGAGCCTCAGCAAAACCGACTTGTGGACTGTGCGCCAACCGAGGGCCAAGCAGTAGGGCAGGGTATGCATGAGTGACCAGCAGCGGGGGGGAGAGGTGGTTTATTTGCTGTGGAAGAGGGGCAGAGACATAGACTGAGGAGAAAACAAAAGCTGTGCCTTGACTCAAGACGGGATCCAAAAAGCAGCAGGGTGAGAGGATGCCAGGAGCCTGGTTGCCCCCACAAACCAGCCCCATTAGGGGGGAAGGAAACCACCCAACAACAATAACAAACTGAACCCATAAACAGTTACTGCCATTCTGCGATAAAAGGGGAAGATTTATGTTGTTGAAATGTGTGGAAGGAGCTTGTTCCAGAGCAAAACTCTGGCGTGCAATTCTCTGTTTATGTCGCTCATCCCGATGGATGAGATATCAGTGGCAAAGTTCAGGCTGACATCAGCCCTGGGGAGGCAGAGCCAGTGACCGAGCTGGGCTGCGCAGGGCTGCACAACTGTGCCTGGGCCTGCGGTCGGTGGACAATCGGTTTTGGAGGGATCCAGTGTGCAAAAAGCCTCCCCTCACCAGGCCGGGAGGCGTGAGGAGCCAGCAGCAGCACACACTGTGGAGGGAGTTGGACGTAGTGTTTCGCTGCAAGTGAAACAGATGAATCGGAAACAGTTCCCAGGGTGGTTTTATGCCCCTCTCTGTTTTGGGGTTTATTAAAGAGGGTGGGGAGGGAAAGAATGGCTGATGGTATGTGTGTTGCCAGAAAGTCAAATAGGTCTGTTTTACTGAGCTGCAATGAAGCCAGCAACAGGAGTCTGTAAAATCAGCTAGGTATTGTTTTGGGGGGGGGGGGGGGGGGGGG